>NC_143265.1:63018333-63177500 GCF_984573655.1 Nuphar pumila
TATCACTTTTATAGATGATGGCACTAAATACTGTTATGTGTATCTGCTAAAATCAAAAGATGAAGCTTTTGATAAGTTTCTTAATTTTAAGAATAAAGCAGAAACACAAACTGGTAGAAAACTTAAAAGATTGAGGTCTGATAGAGGAGAAGAATATACCTCTAATAAACTCGATGAATATTGCAAGTCTGTTGGAATAGTTCATGAGTTTACTGCTCCATATTCTCCTCAATCCAATGGGATTACATAAATAAAGAATAGAACCCTAACTGACATGATGAATACTCTACTTGGGAGTTCTGGATTACCTACCTATATGTGGGGGGATGCTCTGAATACGGCGTGCCATATTCTGAATAGAGTACCTTAGAAGCATAAGGATAGTAGCCCTTTTGAACTCTGGAGAAATAGGAAAGCTAGCTTAAAATACCTTAAAGTGTGGGGGTGCCTTGCTAAGGTACTTGTCCCACAACACAATAGGAAGAAGCTAGGTCCTAAAACAATAGATGCTGTCTTTTTGGGTTATGTAGAGAACAACTATGCCTACAAGTTCTTAGTAATTAAGTCTGAGATATCTGGCATAGATGTTAACTCTATTGTATTGCTTCGAGAAGCTACATTCTTTGAGGATGTATTTCCCATGAAAGTTGGTGTACCTCAGAATCTGTCTTCTTTAGATATACCTTCAACTTCTGGTTCCATTCCCAAACATGTGAAAAGGATGACAGATGTGAGGGTAAGACCATCTTGTTCCCATCTTAGACCCGATGAGTCTGAGGAAGTGGTTGAACCTAGAAGGAAAAAGAGACCTAAGATTACCAAAGATTTGGGAAGTGACTTTATCACTTACCTTATCGAAGATGATCCTCTCACTTTCCGAGATGCAATGGCTTCACCTGAAGCAAAGCATTGGAAATATGCCATCAAGAGTGAAATGGACTCCATTATCTCTAATGGTACTTGGGAACTGGTTGACCTCTCTCGTGGTAGTTCCACAATTGGGTGCAAATGGATCTTTAAGAAGAAGTTGAAACCAGATGGATCCATTGACAAGTACAAGGCGAGACTGGTTGCCAAGGGGTTCAAACAAAAGGATGGAATAGACTATTTTGATACCTATTCTCCGGTTACCCGGATGACCACTATTAGGGTGCTTATTGCACTGACTTCCATTTATGATCTCTCGGTCCATCAAATGGACGTGAAGACCGCTTTCTTGCATGGCGATCTTGAAGAAGAGATCTATATGGATCAACCTGAGGGTTATGTGGCTCATGGTAATGAAGATAAAGTTTGTAGACTTGTTAAGTCATTATATGGACTAAAACAAGCCCCTAAACAATGGCATGAAAAGTTTGATGATATTATTTTATCATTTGGCTTTGTTGTCAATGAATTTGATAAGTGTGTTTATTGTAAAGTTAAAAGTGATGGATGTATTATTTTATGCCTGTATGTAGATGACATTCTATTGTTTGGTTCCAATATGAGAATTGTTAATGAGACAAAGTCATTTCTTAGTAGTAAGTTTGATATGAAGGATATGGGCATTGCAAATGTGATCTTAGGCTTAAAGCTGACTCGTTCAGCTGAAGGGTTAACCATTTCTCAATCTCACTTTGTTGAGAAAGTACTTGTGAAATTTGGCTATAACCAAGGGAGATCTGTAGCAACTCCATATGACCCTTCTATCCCTCTTCATAAGAATACAACTGGTGTTCCTGTGTCTCAATTGAGGTATTCTCAGATTATTGGAAGTTTGATGTATCTTGCAAATTGCACGAGACCAGATATTTCCTTCTCCGTGACAAAATTAAGTAGATACACAAGTTGTCCAAATCGCACTCATTGGAAGGCATTGGACAGGGTACTTAGATACCTGAAAGAAACTATATCCTTGAGTTTGCATTACAAGAGATTCCCTGCAGTTCTTGAGGGATATAGTGATGCAAGCTGGATAGCCATGAACTCTGGCAGTTATGGCGTGACAGGGTATGTATTTACCTTGGGTGGCGGCGCAGTCGCCTGGAGATCAGTAAAGCAGACCATCTTGTTCCGGTCTACTTTTGAGGCTGAACTTTGTGCTTTAGATGTCACAGGATTGGAAGCTGAATGGTTAAATGGACTTCTTGAGGAACTTCCTTTAATGTGCAAGCCAATTTCTGCGATATCTGTGCATTGTGACAATATGGCAACTATTGCAAAGATTAAAAGTACAAAATATAACCAAAAGCAGAGGAGACACATTTAAGTCAGAATAAAATCTGTAAGGGAACTGGTGTCTCAGTTAGTGGTTGCTGTGGACTATGTTGGATCCAAAGAGAACACAACTAATCCATTAACGAAAGGACTAGATAAGTCGTTAGTTCTAAAATCCAGAGAGGGGATGAGACTGAAACCCATCAGTAGTTCATCTGCAGTAGCAACCCAACCTATCTGAGTGGAGATCCCACAAAGTAGGTTCAATGTGATAATAACAAGCTGTAGGGTGAACTGGATAGCACCTTATTTATATGATACTATGTATCTGTATATGTTCCCCTGTTTACTCTGGAAAAGTGTTGTAGCTGCAAGTTAAGGAAGAGTTAAAACTCTGAATGGGTTCAAAGCCTTCAAGGCGAGATGTTAGCAGTGCATCTTTGGAGAAGCCCACCTATGTGAGTGTGACTGTGTGGCCGTAGTTCAAGGAATTGGGGTATTCCTGAAGTCACTCATGAAACAGGATTCGGGCGCATGGCCTTTAACGCGCCGCCCCTAAAGATTACAACCAGAACCTTTATCATGTTGTTGCTGATGGACACTCCTACACCAAAGGTTCAAGTTCAAGACTTCAGTTCACTTCGTTCCTGTGGGGGTAAAGTTAGTCAACTAAGGTAGTGGTTCAAACCGGAAGATACCATTGCTGAAAGCATGATATGTCCTGTTGCAGGTTGTCTCATTTTGCACCTTGGTTTCCTCTCATTTCATTCTTTGAATTTGTGGGGGAATGTTAGATGTAAGAAGGAAGGGAGAGAAAATTCAAAGAAGAAAATGGGTTGTTTAGAGATAGTGGTCTTGATGAGGTGGAATAGTCCCATATTGCTTTTGCTTGAGTTTTCTGAGGGATTTATAAGCAACTAGTGAACTCATACACTTGTTCCTGAGAACAAGGGAGTGGGATGACCACCACACACATGCGCGCGCGTGCGCCCGCCCGCCCGCCCGCCGTGCCGTGTCGTGCCGAGCCGAGCCGAGCCGGGCCGGGCCAGGCTCGGGCTCGGGCTCGGGTAATTGGCCCTTTAGGGCCATATCCAATCAAGACAAAGTATCTTTTTACCCAAAGTTTCTTCGGTTATTTGGATTCGGTAACGGGTCACGACTCCTCGTATTCCGTGCCCGTTATGGCCCATCGAATTCCATAACGGGTCTCGATCTTTCAAAGATCGTTAACGGATCACGTCTCCTCAGAATCCGTAACGGGTCCTTCCATGTTTCATAACCGTTCGTGGGTTATAAAAGCGTGGTGAGGGCTGGGGTTACGAACAGGCTGAGACAGACGATTCCTGGAGCTCTACGATTTCCCATCTCCCCTGTTACTCTCTCTCTCTCTCTCTCTTTCCTGTGAGTTATCCCGAAAGGGGTTGTTCTGCAACTTTGGTTCGAAGAGGCTGTTTTCGAAGGACGATCCACCGGAGTGCACCGTTCGGTTCGTCGTGGCTATTGTATTCTGAGGGAAGGACGCCAGACCCTGATCTGCACAGTATGTGGGGGCGAATCTTCTCTAAGGGGAGTACTTTCGTACGCCTTAGCCTTTTACACAATATTAACATGCTTTCGTTGTTTTCATTGTGTTCTATGCAACTGTTTGCCTATTTGCTGTGGTCTGGATTTTGGTTGCTTGCGGAAACCGACATGCCTGCACCCTGTTACTGTTTCGGTCTTCTATTGATCATGATTTATACTTTGGTGTATTTCCTGGTTTATATCATGTTTTATATCATGATGTCGACTGTGAAACTGTGTGATCCGAAATATGATCCAACAAAATATCCGTACACAAAGGGTTGTATTAGATGAATGGTTTGTACAGGTTGAAAGAGATTAGAAGCAGCAGAAGCGAGCCAGACTTGAGACGACTCTTCTCCAACTCTAGAAGTTTGTCCATTTTGCTTTTTTGGATTTTTTATGTTTGAATCATAGCTAGAGTGTGGATCTATATTAGATTAGGGTTTATCTTTCTAGTATAAAAATGTTATTATGAGAGTTTTGTATCCATAGATGAATGAATGAATTTGAATATTTCTTCAAATTTTCACATTTTCATTAGATTTTTTAGTTTTTCATAGAGGATTATAGTAGTAGTTTGTAGATCATAGTTTTTATTGCGAATTGGGCAACTAATTTACATCACCAGGGCACCTGAGTTCTTATTGACTTACTATGGGTCTGAATCCTATCGTGCAAAACTAACCAAGCCAAGACTCCAAAAATTCTGGGCACTGGCGCCAAGTGGAGAGTTCCTCACCTCAAAAGTCTATAAATCGTTGCTCCTCTCAGGGGCTTGATTGGTTGCCCGAGAATGTGCTTTGGGCGAAGGGCCCTTTCTTCCCGTTCTCGGGTCCTGACTTGGTTAATTTTGCACGATAGGATTCAGACCCACAGTAATTTAAAGAAGCGAGGCATTCAACTCTCAAGTTGGTGCGTGCTTTGTCAAGCTGCGGAAGAATCTACGTTTCACTTGTTACGGTCTTGCCCAATATTTGTGGAACTCTTTAGCAAGACCTGGAGGCATCCAGAAGTGTTTGTGAAGGACGAGTCCTTTGCGCTCAATCTAATATTGGGCCCAGATTGTATTAGGCGTAGCACGAGGTGGAGGTTGATTTGGTAGACGTGGTTACTTACCTCTTGGTGGTTTGTTTGGATGGTGCAAAACAATGCTCATTTTCGTTAAATTCCGGTTAACATTCATAACCTGGTGCATAAAATCTTGGTAGATGTTTATGCGATCCTGCGTATGCATTTTAGTGATCTTCCGCTCTCTCCTACTGACGCTCTTCCTCTTTTGCCGCCCTCTGAGCCAACGGCTCCTGCGTGAGCTCGTTTTGTTTGTCTGATGTTTTTTTCTCTTTTGCTTTCTTTTATTTGTTTTGGCTTTTGCTCTTGTTCAGCTCATGGGTTCAACATTTTGTTGAGTGGTGGTAATGTTGAATCTCTCTCTCTCGGGCACCTGGGTTCTTATTGACTTAACAACGGGACCTTCTCTCTCTCATGACATAAACTATCCCCACGTCCCCCGTCTAGTTTTACACGAGAGGTTAGAGAGAGGGTGACAGGTTCGGAAATCTGGCTCAATGAAACTGGACTCTACAAAATGTGACTCCATATTGCTGCTGCAGTGCGATGAACATTATATCAATCTTTAAATAGGCTAAATTTCCAAAGATTCAAATCTTTTAACAGTAGTAATTGCTTGAACTTTAGCCAAAAATTAAATTATACACTGCAGGGTCCACTAAAGATAGCATCTTATGGGCAGGGGCGTAGCTAGGATTCATGTGAGGGGGGGGGGGGGGGGCAAACAGGGGTGTAGGAAAAAAAAATTATTTGTGCGATAGTTGGGGGTTCGGAGGCAGCGCCCCCGAATTTTTTTTTTTGAGATAAAATAAAAAATGGCTACAATTATTAATAAAAATCTATTTCATATGGACAAATCAAACTATTTGCTGCAGTCTGGGCTAGGACTGGACTGGGCTACAAAAATGGATAAAAATCTATTTCATATGGAATCAGGGCTGGGCTAGGACTGGGCTTTTAAAAAAAAAAGCAAAAAAAATTAACTGTTTCGGGAGGCAGGACTGGGCTACAGCCCAGTCCTGCCCCCCCTAGCTACGCCCTTGCTTATGGGATCCATTGAAACATGACAACCGCGAGCCACAGTTGAAGACTTCTTGGATTCAACAACCTTCCCGTTCTAATTCTTGTATATTATGAGATATAAGATATTATTGAGCTTAGCGAGGAAACTCTATACATATATAGAGGCGCCTTTCATGCTTGGAACCTTCATCATAGGGCAAGTATACACGTCTGCTAAGAGTTCCTTTTTTTTGGAGCAACTGAAAGGAAAGTCTGCTAAGTAGGGGTGGCAATCGGGTCGGCATACCTCAACATGAACCCGACCCGTTTATTAAACAGGTTGGCTGTGGCAAACACGAACCCGACCCATTTATTAAATGGGTAACCTGACACGACACGGTTAACCCATTTAATAAATCGGTCGGGTCGGGTAAACGGGTTGGCGGGTTAGTGGGTGGGTTGGCGGGTCGGGTTCAGGTAAACGGGTTGGCGGGTCGGGTTCGAGTAAACGGGTTGGCGGGCAGGTCGGAATCGGATAAACGGGTTGGCAGGCGGGTTGACGGGTCGGGTTCGGGTAAACGGGTTGACCCGCCCACCTAACCCGTTTATTAAACAAGTCAGCCAGATTGGCGGGTTGGCATACCCCTAACATGAACCCAACCCGTTTAATAAACGGGTTAGGCGGGTCGACCCATTTACGACACGAACCCGTTTAAGCCAAACCCGAACCCGGCTAAGAAGCGGGTTGGCGGGTCATGTCAGATTTTGCCACCCCTACTGCTAAGTGTCAAAGTAGCAAAACTCATGTGATCACATGCTAGATTGTTGAATCCAATTTCTTTTAGGTTCAAAAGTGCTTTTATTAGGCAAGCACACTAAAAGCCCCGTGTCTTGTCTTGGTTTTGTGAGAGCTCTAAAGATGATTAGTCTCATTGGACAAGCTTACATATGGACCCTCTTCTACATGGGTTTGTCAATGACACACTTGTAACCCGTACCGCTCATTCTTAAAGACTTAAAGAGCTCATTTAGATACATTAAAACTCAACCTTCATGCATTGTTACTACCATATAAAGTAACTGGCATTGCTCATTATTTTAGAGCAATAATAAGTGAATAGTCATTCACTCTTAAAACTCATTATTCCCATGGATACTGTGCGTTAGGATCTCCAGCACCACAAAGTTCATTTGCCTTGTTCCATTCTCTTTAATGTAATTTTACATGACACTATTTTGTAGGCCTTTAGTTAATGGATCTACTAGATTTTTACTTTTCACATTGTTATAAGCACACCTAACCTATTCAAGCCAAGAGCCTACTTGACCCATTGGGTCCACTTCTACTTGTACTTTGATTGTATCTTGCTTTTATAGTCTCCTCTAATTTGAATTAGATCCATTAGAAGACTTGAGATCTAAATCCCATTTACCTATCTACATCACTCCATAAATAGGTGGTGACTCTTGTATGGCTCATATCTTTGGAATCATAATCAAATTGCATTTTTTCTCTCTTGAGATTAGCTTTGGAAGGGTCCATATCTTTAATTGAAAAAAATTGGGCCCTTAATCCCTAGTTTCCACCACTAGAAATTAGGACAGTAAACTTCATTAGCTTCCACTCCTACATAGTTAACTCCTTTCTTCCTATCATTTTCCCCAAATTCCCTCATCTAGGCTTCCAGATCTCACCATTTTGTTTTCATAACTTTGATCCTACATAAAAAAAAACTAAAAAAATAGAAGAATTCCATATGTTAGATCAAAATCCAAAAAGATTATTGTATTCAATCGGAAGATCTGGTTAATTTTCATGTGATGCACCATCAGGTTGATCATGTTTAGATCATAGATGTACTAGATCAGACATTGATTTAAGTAAATTATATAATATTCAAGTCGATCCATCAAGATCCATCATTCTTGGTGTGAAATTGATGAGTTTTTTCATTTTCACCATTGAATTCTTGTAGATTGTGCTAAATTTCAGTAGATTAGGTATATTTTGATGAAAATGATATATATTCCTAATCTAGAATACATCTGCCGTGAATTGGAAACATTTTGAAATGTTGAAAATTTTGAGATATACTTATTTACTTTTGGTCATTATTCTGTTTTTTCTAGTCATTTTTTTAGTTTTCTAGAGAACTTGCATCGTCAATTTGATTCTGATTTTGTCATTAAACAAAGCTCAAATTAAGTATACAGATTTTTGAGTGTCTAGATACTTTCAAAATAAAAAAAGTTTTGAAATTGGAGTTCAGAAGTGAGGAAAATTACCGTATCTTTGCAGATTGCTCTGTTTTCAAGTAGAATAGAACTACAAAAACAGATTCAAAAGATTGAACTATCATAATCAATCCTTGCATAGTTAAAAGGCTGAGATTTTATGTATTTGAGTTCACATCTTTTAGTTGTCAATCAAATTATATTTTTCATTAATATAAGTTTGGTGAATATCAAAAGTGCATGCAATTCATGCTAAATTCAGAATAGGATTTTTCTGTTGCCGTTCTGCTTGGCAGATATAGTTTAAAATTAAAAAATCAATTCCAAGGGTTTACACTTGATTAATTTAAAAAAAATCCTGAGCATAGCTGAGGAAGTATATTAATATTTAGAATTTTGTTTTGAAGTGATTTGTGTTTATGAAGCTCCAAAAATGTTATTTTTTGTCACTCTATTATGTAGTATCCATGTTCAGAATTTTCAAGGGCCAGAATTTACGTAAACTTCAACCATTGTGAAAACCCAAAACCACATTATAAAAAAATCTGAAAATTTGTAGACAATTAGCCTTATGTCCACTTTTCAATCCAAAAAGAATCATTCTAAGCTCATTTTGAAACGGTGAGATGTTGACGTTTTCTTAAAACCTTTTTTTATGATTGAGAGTGGTTATATTATGTCACAAAACAGACCTTTGTAATATACCTATTTTCACCTACCTATAGACCTTAAATCCAAAAAAGAAAAATATTACCTAGTTATTATACCCTACTTTGAGACCATAGCATTCCCTAACACTAACCCTAGCCAAAAACTCTAATTTTTATCTCCTGAAATTCAAGATAGAAACTTCTTTGTAAGTATTTTTCTCTATATGATATTTCACACAATGGTGAGTTGGAAATTGCCATCATTCAAATAAAAAATACGTGAGTTGGAGTCGCAATTATGGAATACAAAATCTGAATCGAGTGTCTAATGATCCAATGTGAAATTTAGAAAAATCAAAGCAACTGAAGATAAGATTTGGATTTTCTATGGCTATGTAGAGGAACAAATCACAACAGTTGAATCATGGGAATCTAAATATTCAAAACTTTTAAATAAGGCCATTGAACATCTCTATTGTACGATGCAAAAAATTTAGAATGAGATGCATTCACTTCATTACTGATGAAGGATGAAGCAAAAAATGATGAAGGAATTCCCAGCACATGAGTGTGCATGGTACAATTGGAGATGGGAAGATCAAAAGGGACGAATTATTGCAGATCAAATTCTTTAAGATCTAGACCTTTCATTTTCTTGTGAGATCATGCAAGTTATTCTTAGCTATAGATCATATATTGGATCAATGACTATTTCATTGAAATAGATCATTTCATTTGCACACGAGGAAGAGGACACTTGGCTCGTATTCAGATTAAAGTCCCTCTGGAGTTCAAGCCTCAACCGACCATGGAGATCCAAATCGAGAATGGTGGATTATTCAAGCAAATGATTGAATATAAGAGCTTCAAAAAAATTTGCAGAGATTGTGGTTCCCTCTACCACTCATATGCCACTTTCCCCAAGCGTCAAAAGATGAATGAAGAACAAGCATCCATGAATTTGTTCAGGAAAAGGACAAGGGTGTGAATATACTCATGGTTATCCAATGAAGGTGCTATCCCGGAAGGTTCAAGGGCTCGCAAATAAGCCTACTCAGTGAGACATCCAACACTATCTTCTGATACACAAACCAGATATAGTTCTAATTCATGACTCTCATCTTAGGCCTATCAAATTGGAGGGGATTCTCAATCGTTATCAAGGTTACTCTGTTGTGCTAAATGACTCTGATGAAAAAGGGGAGGTTCATTGTTTTGGACTCTGAAAGCCGAAATTCGTAAAAATATTGCAGATTGTTAAGGAAAAATACTTCGTTCAACTCAAAGTAACTCATGAAACCAATCAAGAAACCCTCAGCGTTTACCTGCCCATCAAGCTTCATTTAAGGCTCGATGCTTTTCCTCTGCTGCCAACGCTTGTGGGTATTATGAAAAATCCCATAATAATCCTTGGAGACTTCAATGCCATGTGAAGTCACCATGACAAAATGAGAGAGCTTCCTCTACACAGCTCTTGTGTTCTGTTTGTTCTGTTTAATGGCTTCATCTCTTGTGGTGAACTAATTGAAATTGCTGACCCCCATCACAAATATACCTGGTCCAACCATAGAAAGGATACCGACTAGATATTTTGCAAATTAGATTGGTCTTTTGGCAATCGAAAGTGTATAAGCATGTTGAATTGGGAAGAATTACAACAAAACATTTGTTTGAGATCAAATCGGATAATCCTCAAAATTACATACTTCTTGTAAACATGTATGTTGTGATTTAGGTGTGTTTGTATGCACCCACCTATATAGAAATCTGGGGTAAGTTGAAACTATTGCTTTATAGATGAGGATACTAATTTTATACCCTATTGGCCATGTGACAACCCATAGTTGTCACCCCTGTTTACTACCTTATAGTCTTCCCATTATTATTACATTGTACATTTTTTGTTACTATTATATCTTGGCGAAAAATTTGTTAGGTAGGTCATGTTAGCTTTGCAAGGGTTTGTGAGTTTGAGTAAGTCTAATAGTCGGGTCAGGATTCATGTTAGATTCAATTGATCTTATTATTATTTAGGTCCTGCCTAGGTAATGTGTAAACTTTGATGGCACACCAGAGCATTTCCTTCCCCTCTTTGAGGAAATTCTTCACTATACTATCGTGCTAGAAGCCGATGCTTGATGCCCAACTTATCCAATTTTCTGGATAAATCGGCGCATCGAAACATGCCTTCTTGTCTATATATTAATATAATTCAAGCACACACTCAAAACCTAAGAGTATAATATGGTTCTGTTATGTTAAGAACCTGTCCATGGTCACCAAGCATTCACGATCTCTCTTATTAACTTGGAAAAGGAGTTGTACAGGGCATACATATATATAGAGAATGAAAGTTGCTGGAGACTTCCTAAAGCAACTCCTATTAACAAGTTTTCTCTTTGATTTAGCGGCTCAATATATAACCTAAAGTTTATAAGGATCTAATGGGTTGAGTAACCATCATGGCCAAACTGACGATATAAAGTCTAGAAGAGATCAAATAAAGCCTGCCCCCACAAAAGCAAGGGACAACAACAATGCAGTCTAGAACATCCGACCAGAACCAGAGATCTGCACGCACAACCAGCAGTCAAGAACACCACTGGTGCAGATCAGACTGCACACACAATCAAGAAGCACTGCAACACAGAACACTGATGCCAATTTGCTGACCATCAACGAACTAAACATGTTTTGTACACACGATCAAGAGGACAGCATCACAGACCACCACTAATACAGATCAGACTGAACCTAATTTGTACACTCAAATCGGAAACACAACAACCCTGAATACTAATGACCTGATCTTAAAAATTGCATGAATATAACACAATTTACTATAGTATGAAATGCATTAAAAGATCATACGATAGGAAAAAGAGAATTTTGTGATCTTGATGAGTATTATATATATATATATATCGAAAGGAGCTAACATTGAACCCACTTTCGTTGGATGAAAATTGGACACGCCTCAATGTTTTGTATATAGAGACTTCCACTAAATGTCAGCAGCAGTCACGATCATCACTAAAGACCTTAACACAAAAAAAGAATTGAAAAATGATTGTACTGTCCTTGGAAAATGGCGTGTTTCTTGAAATACTTAGCAATTTGACAAAAATCTCCTGCATATCCAAAATTGTCGATTACAGATATTTTTAGAAAATTTTGGCCCTTTGCACGTGCAAACTTATTGAGGTTTGTGCAATATGTAGCTACATTATAGGAAGTTCACAACCCTTCAATAAAAAGATGATTCTGCGAAAATCTGCAAATATGGTATAATAGTTTCAAATACAACACGAACTTCACGAATATATCCTATGAACCACACTTAAATAATACTCATCGAGGAGCTCCACAAATGTATGACATTCACAATTACCTGTTGTGAATATCCCTGACTTTTGCACTTCGATGAGACCTCTGTAAATACAGTACAACCTTCGTAAATATACTATGACCTTCACAAATATAACCAGCAAATCTCCTTTAACTAAATACCCCTTGAGAAGGTTCACAAATGTTTGCTGACATTCACAATTACCTATTACGAATGTCCCTGACTTTCGCAACGTTCGCAAATATAGTATAACCTTTTCAATTATAGATAAACTTTGCTAATATAATCTGCAAACCTCATTTAAGTAAATACTTCTCAAAGTGGTTTGCAAATGCCTTCTTACATTTGCAAATACATGTATATGTGGATCTTGTGCCTCATTTATGAAATTTCCAAACATTCGAACATTGGACATGAAATTCACAAAAAAAAATTAAGACTAAATATGAATTTACCTATTATTTTGCAAATGTTTGTCCTAGAATTAAACACGACACTACGATATTTAAAAAGCGGTAATTCACATTTTAGGTTTTTTTTTTATTCTAGGGCTTTTTTTGCAATCTTCAACCCCTTTTTCCTCACCGTGTTTCTCTTGACAAATTTTTTTGGTGACTAGTTTTCGACGGCACATCATCAACAACTTTCTGAGTATCGAGTTGGTAAGCACATCTTTAACAACTGAAACAGTTATTTTTTGAAATTTTTGGCATGAATATGCTATTGTAATTGAACATTGTCATTGATAAGTTATTTTGGCATTCTCTTTTCCTATTCAATGAATAGATAAATGTATAACTCTAAAAATTGCTTCATATTTTACTTGTTTTTGTTATTTTGGCATTCTTTTTTTTGATGAACACATATTTTTGGCATTCTCTCTAAGTATTTTTTGAGTTTTAGGCATTCCTGTTTATCTTATGCATTGTATTTTAAATTGATCATAAATTTATGTATGTTTGCATGTGTTTTATTTAATATTTAGCACTAGAGTTTTTGTTTAAGGTTTACTATTTTTAAGATATATATATATATATATATATATATATATATATATATATATATATATATATATATATATATATATATATATATAGGTGTTGTAGATGATTTGTGTTTATTTTTTGTCTTTTATTTAATATTTGATGATTTTCTCTTGGGGTAAAGGGGTTAGGGTTGACTGTGCACAAACATTCAATTAGTGTGATGGGGTGTGGTTGACTGTGCACAAACATTCAATAGGGGTTAGGGTTTTCGTTGTTAATTGAATGCACAAATGAAATATGGATGACCTTTTTGTGGTGAATAATATGTTTTGCCATTGGTGTAGATTAGCAACAATCGTGACTGCCTCTAATGACCCTAAATCTCATAAAATTAATGAGCGAGACACTCATTCATTGTTAAGCCCATCCAACATTATGGGCTTTCCTATATATATGATATAGGATCCATGTTGAATTAAATATTTTAGCAAATTTTCTATGTTTTTTTGAAATTATAACCATGCAAATGTAATATATATGCTTGTTTTTATAGGAATATATGCTTGTTTTTATAGGAATCAGTTCTTGGAGGATTTAATTCTGATGCATGGACAACTTTTTATAAGATTTTAAAAATCAATGCCCTACCATTTTCATAATTTTTTAAGGTTTCAAATACCATTTTTTCAACCAAAATGCATGATCCAAGTGTTGATTTCTAGTAAATCAATCATGTTGAACACATCTATATGGTTAGAATTTTAAAAAAACATCGAAAATCTGATAAAATGTTTCATTTAGCACGAATCTTGTATATAGGAGTAATCCATATCGTCAAATGGGTAAGTTGTTTGATACAAAGCAAACACTTTTGTGTCATTGATCGCATGCAGAATCAACAATGAAAAAATTGTGTTTTTTCATTTTGACTGTCGCTAAAGGGTTAATTTTGATTTGTTTTGGACACGCAGTGCGCCGAGCGTCTGAGCCTTATTCGACAAAATCCCGTTTAATGATATGCTCTCTCTCTCTCTCTCTTGGCATTTTGTTGATCTTCATGAGTATTAATGTTGATATTCTTTCGTCTCTCTCTCTCTCTCTCTCTCTCTCTCTCTCTCTCTCTCTATATATATATATATATATATATATATATATATATATATATATATATATATATATATATATATAGAGAGAGAGAGAGAGAGAGAGAGAGAGAGAGATATTAGTGATGATAGGGTGCTCCGAGTGAGCCTACTTCCTAATATCAATTGTTAGATTATTTTTAATCCAATAGTTTTAATTTAGGAATATTTATTTCTCTCTTTTCCATTTTACATGTTTCCAAAAAAAATGTATGAGCTGGTTCATTTTCAAATGACTGAAATAAATAAATAATAGTATATATGTACGTATATTCATTTTTTAATGAATAAAATGAATATATATATATATATATGACCACATTTAGTTTGAATGAATAAAATAAAGTTGTATGAACATGTTATTTTTATGCAAATCTCGCAAGTTTCGAGAGATTTCAGCTTCAGGAAGTCTATGGTGGGGTGTCGAGGGAGCAGACAACCAGCCCAGACTGCATAAGAAAATATGTAGAGAACAAGGAGATTATAGGCGAGGAGGCTAATATTGTACCCAATGGTGCCTTTAATATACCACAAGATCCATTTGACAAGCTGAAAATGGAACATCGTAGGAGCATGTATGAACTGGCAGACATAATTGACATTGTAGGTCAAATCTGGCTGGGTAAACACGAGGTACTAGAGGTTGCTGATGAGACTCCGATAGTACCGAATATCTTCAAAAAGTGGGGCATCAGGGGGTGAGGTGGGATGACCGGCTATAGGTGTAGAAAAGACGACAATCTTTCATCTGAGCTTTGTCAAAAATATCTAAAGCATACTAAGACTGATCTAAAAAGAGCCCATCATCAAAAAATTTAACTTGAATACCCAAAAAATGATGAAGGTTTCCAAGATCCTTCATGGCAAATTCATCACTAAGTTGACTGATAACTTAAGAGAGAAACTGTGAATTACTTTAGGTAATGTTAATATCATCAACATGAAGAAGAAATATGCATCCGCAAGAGTTACTATAAATAAATAAGGAGGAATCGGCCACACTACAGTAGAAACCCATGGCAAGAAGAGATGTACTAAACTGGTCAAACCATGTACAAGATGATTGTCATAGTTTATACAGGGCCTACTCAAGTTTACAAACATAGGAGTGAGTTTAGTCAGGTCCCAAAAACCAGGTGGTTGGTCCATGTAAACATGTTCATCGAGGAAGCCATGAAAAAAGACATTTTTGATATCTAGTTAATGGATGAGTCATTTAGACGCCAACACAATAGATAAAATGATGTGAATGGTATTTGATTTGATAACCAGGGAGAAAGATTCTATAAAATCAATGCCTGGTAATTGAGTGAATCCCTTGGGAACCAACCTTGCCTTGAGTTTTTCAAGAGTACCATCGACATGTAGTTTGGTTTTGAAAACTCATTTGTAGCCTACGATATTCATGTTAGGTTGTTTTGGAATAAGTTCCCTGGTGTGGGTGTGGGACAAAGCAGACATCTCTTGTTTCATTGCTTGCTACCACCCATGATGAGCCAAAGCAACCTTCACACTCTTAAGCTCAACAAGGATGTCAAGTTTAGCTAAAAAATATGTTGGGTTGGGTTTGACGATCCCAAGTTTCGAGTGAATCACCATACTATGGCTGTTACCTGACTGATTGCTTGATGCATGAATCAAACCAGGTGTTGGGCTGTTGCGACATTGCTGATCTAGTTGAGGGGGGATACTTGGTGAAGGGGTGACATCGCCAGCCGTGTGTCCAGTATGCTCATTAACATGCTACTCCGAAGCTGTAGGAATCAACGTTGTTGAGATACCTTGATTGGTAAAGTGTCGATGGTCAATGGTGGGACTATGAGAGGACCTCCCTTGTGTCTGAGTGGGTGTGACAACAACGTTATCATAAAACCATTGAGAGAATTCTTTGAGAGCAAGATTGCCACGACTATCTTTGAAAGGAAAGTATGTTTCATCACATATCATGTGTCGAGTGATCTAAACACGAACAGAATCAAATGAAAGCAACGATATCCTTTATGATGTTCACTATATCAAAAAAAAAAAAAAACATGGTAACGACCTAGGGTGACATAGTCTTTCAAATGGGGAAAACAACGCATTTCAAATATACGAAGACAATCATAGGTTAGTTTTTCATGAAAAAGCTTCTCAAACGGTGACATTATTTTCAAAATTGTGCTAGGCAGTCTATTAAGAAGGATTCAACCCTATATAATTGGGTAAATTAACATGAAAATCATGGAAAGTTCAAGCTCCACTATGCTGCAATGTTTTCTTTCTAACCTGTCCATTTTGTTCAGACGTACGAAATGCTATGGTGAATGCCATTGTCTTTTAAATGATTTTAAAAAGCACAGCTCATGAATTTGCCGCATCTATTAGAATGAAAAATCTTGATATTTCTTTGAAATATGTTTGAGACCATCTTATGAAACTCATAAAATCATTCAAGAAATTTATATTTAAATTTTAATGGGTATATCCATACATATTGAGTGCAATCATCAACCATAATGACATAATACTTAAATCCTTGAGATGAAGTTTCAAGTGCAAGACCCCAAATATCGTAATGAATTTTATCAAATGGTTCACTACATATAATAGTGAAAGGGAGATGACTGGATTTTGCCATAAGGCAACTATGACAAAGATTTTTATTACTGCTGCTAGAAAACAGAATAAAATTCTTATTATGCAGGAAAAACCAACTAGATCCATAATCTGATGCCCCAAACGATAATGCCAAGCTTCTTTGCTTACTATGTGTTGTCTATTTGAGAAGAACGTCTTCTTATTCCGTGACTCCAAAATGTAAAGATCATCGCTCCTACACCCTGATGCAATCACTTTCTTGGACTCTTTATTCTTTATTAAAAAATGTTTATCATAAAACTCAAAAACAAGGGTTGATCAGAAGTCAACTAGCTTACAAAGGTTCTTTTTCATATCGGGAACAACCAACACATTATCAAGTTTAATATTACCCGAACCAACATCTAGGGCTGCCGTCCCAACATGGGTAATAGGAAGCTTACTTTTGTTGCCAACCATAATTTGTTTAGATCCAAAATACTTAGAAAGATTTTAGAGTTTATCTGAATCCGAAATTATGTGGGCGCTCACACCTGAGTCAGGGAACCAGGCATTATCTTGACCATAAAAAACTATCATGGCAGCTAAGGCTTGCAAGATGTCACCTGATTGATACATCTGATTGAACTTATGACAACACTTTAAAGCAGTGTGATTGGGCTTAAGGCAAATATAACAAACAATTTGTCCTGCTTTTCCCTGACTGCTGGCCATGGTTCGGGTTCTGTGTTATTTGACATGAGGATTGGTTTCTCATTTGCGAGAAATTGGGCCCCTTGGAAGAAAAATGACTTTGGTTATGGTAACCCCTTCTTTTATTAAAGTTCTTGTCTTTAAGTTTTGGTTAGAATGGATATCATAATCGGAGGACTGTAGGGTTTTGAAAGTCTCATTGACTTGAGTAAGAAAACCAGTTGTTTGTAAGAGAGAATCTGAGGTTTCATCATGGTGGTAATGAAGGCCTCGTATCCTTGGCCCAGACCATTTAAAAGGGAGAAGACTTTTGCTCAATCATCAATGGCTTACCAATGACAGCTAATTCATCACATGTATTTTTAAACGCAGCAATGTAGTCAGCAAGAGTGATAAACGTTTGCATCTTCTAAAGAAGGTAGCACTCACATTCTTGAGAGTCTAAAGGGAAGGCTTCTGTAAAACTCCCTTCGGCAAAGTCGCCGGAGGGGATAAGTTTAAAAAAAAAAAAAAAAAAAAAAAATTTGTAACTGCGGTTTCCCCAAAGGGGAAACCGCGTAACGGAGGGGGGAGGATAAGCCTCACCCCCCGAAATCCGCGGGAGGGTGAGGGTTATCCTCACCCTGCGTGAGGGTTATAAAAACCCTCACGCAGCCTCCCTCCACCGCACCAAACGAGCGGCAGAGGGAGAGAGACAGAGAGTGAAGGGGGAACGAGAGAAAGAGGAAGACTTACCTGAGGCGGCGGCGACAGCAGCAAGGTAGGCCTCCACCTTCCCCGTCTTCTTCTTCGTTTTTCTGTTGGGAGCTCAGAGGGCCGGCAGCCATGGCTGCCGGCAAGTTGCAGTTAAAGAAAAAAAAAATTCAGAGACAGAGAGAAAAGGGGGGTGGTCGGCCGGCCCCTGTGGCGGCCGACTCCGACGGCCGGCCCCTGTGGCGGCCGACTCCGACGGCCGGCCCCGGCGACCGACCGACACGGATGGCCGGTCCCGGAGACCGGCCCAGGCGTGTGGGTGCAGAGGGAGGGTCGGCAGGGGCCGACCCCCCCTGCGCCTGAGATCGGAAGGGGTTCAGCCCCTTCCGCTGTTTTAATTTGGGGGACCGGTTCGGTCCAGGGCGGACCGAACCGGGTCGGTCTGGGTGCGACCCAGACCGAGCCCACCGGTCTGGGTTGCGCCCAGACCGAGTCCCTTTTAAAAAAAAAAAAAATATGTTTGGGGTGAACCGGTTCGGGTCGAACCGGTTCAGACCCAAACCGGTTTGGGGTGAATCGGTTCGGGTCGAACCGGTTCAGACCCGAACCAGTTGGGTGAGCCGGTTCAGGTCGAACCGGTTCAGACCCAAACCGGTTTGATGGACCGGTTCGGGTCGAACCGGTTCAGACCCGAACCAGTTGGGTGAACTGGTTTGGGTCGAACCGGTTCAGACCCAAACCGATTGGGTTGACCGGTTCAGACCCAATCCAGTTTGGGTGAACCGGTTCAGACCCAAATCTGTTGGGTGGACCGGTTCGGGTCGAACCGGTTCAGACCCAATCAGACTTTCTGGATCCAACTAGCAGTTTTGGATCCAGTTATGAGGAGGATCAGAATCCAAACAGACAGGGTTTGGATCCAAATCAGGATTGGATCAGAAAATAGTCTCGATATGGCCCGAAATCCGAAATGTGTCAAGAGATCCATTTGGATCCGCGAGATCCATTTCAGTAAAATAGACATATCTTCGCACTCCGAACTCGGAATCGAGCGAGGTTTGGTGCGTTGAATTTGTATTAAAGAGAGGAATCCATTGGTCTATGAACTTCAGTCAAAATAGTAATACAGAAACTGTGGTTTATTTAATAAGATTCGGGAAGGGTATTTTGATAATTTTAGTAAGAGGTTTTGTGATTAATTCAAATATATTGCTTTAATTACCAGATCCTACTGTTAGAGCATCTTGAGACTCACTCTTGGTGAAAGTACAGATCCGCACTTGAGGTAAGGGATGCTATAAGTAATTTTAGATGTGAATAAACCCTTTACACGTTGCTTGTTATCGTAGTGCTATAGAGGTTATGTGATTAGCATGATAGCTTTGAGTTAGACTATGACATGCATAAATTCCATGCTTGACAATTATGAGTTACTTTAAACACATGTTTATTTTGAGATGCATATTAGTGTTAATAAGTCATGCATGATAGAAAGAGATTGTGTTTATGATTGCATGTTAATTGAACATTTATATCATGCATTGTGATGAGATTGAGTTAGATTAGAGTCTCATTTAATTCATTCATGTGGTGTGAATGGATATTTAGAGTTCAGCATGCAGTACCCCTTAAATCCCGGAAGTGGCGACCTGTGGCAAGGGCTACCTGGTTCGCGGCCAGAGTGCAGCCACCATGGAGAGTGGGCCGGCGGTGATTTAATGATGTAGAGACACTACATCGTTGCGTGCTAAGTGAGAGCGGTGTGAGTCCTAACGTCAATATGAGATTAAGAATGAGATTGTCGTGATTAGTCATGACTCCACTCGTGAGAGAACGAGTGAACTTTGAATTTGAGAATATGGTTCAATGTGTGAACTTAGTTATGACTTAGGATTTCACTCACACTGATTTGGGACTCTAGAGGATCATGAATGGTTGATAACCATCATGTTTAGGATGTAGCATGAACCATGCCGAGATTGAGAGCTTGACCTCTCGGCTAGCTACCGGTGGGGTCCCCGTGGTGGTTTACTGCAGTGCCTAGTGGTCTGGGGACCACTGGGAGTGTGTGGTTCATTGTCTGGCCAACATGTAGAATTGGGGTGTTCTACAGGGTTGCTACGCCCATAGATGGCTATTACCGGTATAGCCAGCCTAGTGATAGTTGTGTGAAATAGAGTATTTAAGAATGTTAATGGGGGAACTTAAAATATACAAACATGTGTGGTGTATCGAGAATTAAAATAAGACTAGGGGCTTAGCGCCCACTACAGTTGTAAATTATTGTTTATTTACTTATAATTATTCTTTACTGGGTTGTAGACTCACCCCCATTTTTGTTTAATTACAACTGTAGGTTCCAGGCATTAAATCATTCACTGGTGAGCAACTCTTTCGTCTTCAGCAGAGCATTGGTATCTTTTACTTTCCTTGTCATTGAATAAAATGTAATTGCTTTATTTTATTATGAATGATGAACAATTGTAAGGAAAAGTTGATTTATGAGAATGAAATAAAAAGTTTTTTTCAGCCACGTTTTCTCTGTGTAAGCTTTGCACTCTTCCCTCTGGGAAGTAATACCAACCGAACTCGGACTCTCGAGGTCCCAGATCGGGGTGTTACAGCTTCTTCCAGTGACTGTCAACCAAACTTGAGCTGCAGTCTCAAGCAGACGCGAGCACATCTTCGAATAGCGTCCTGATCCAACCTGTAAGGAGCCGATCTGGTTTTCTCCAGGCAATGTAATCGGCATTTTTCGGTGCGGCTCCATCGTTACCATTGAGATATTGGTCTGGAATAGTAACATGGCTCCCGATAAATCCTTTGGAGGTCCCGACTCTCGAGGATTTGTGTCCTCCACAAGAGGTAATTCGAATGAGTCAGCTTCAACGAAACAAATTTGGCAACGTTCAATGTTGCCGGTTATGGATACTTGGTAGAGGTGGTGGTGGGTGTTGGGGTGGCTATATCGAATGAACTGTAAGAAGGCACAGTGATATGAGAGAGACGAGAGGAAGGAGAAGAAAATGATAGAGAGAGAAGAAACAACACACCCAGGTTTTACGTGGTTCAGCAAATGTATGCCTAAATCCACGGTAGATAGACTCCCTGTTTCACACCTTATCTCTTGGGCAACAGCCCTTACATTTTATATAAATGTTTACCTTTAGAGAGGAGATAAGATTTTCTTCATCTTTAGAGAATTGCTCTTTGTTTGGGATATTGTTCTCTTCTTTATCTTCATCTGCTTGGGTGTTATTGCCTTCTTGGGTGAGATCACGATTACCATTTGGTTGATCGTGATATCTCCTCTATCGAGGGATTCTGCTTGGATAGAGTCCAAGAGGCGGGAGCTGGATCCTGAGCTGGATCTGATACTGTTAATAGTATCTATATTTATCTTTTCTTTACCAACGGGGGCTCGGCTTGTATGGCTCGAGCAGTTAGTGCACGCCACCTTGTGTTTGGGACGTTGCAAGTGCGAATCCTATGGATTAATTGTATAACTGCTGGTCTCTGAAATAAAAAATCCATTCATCTTTTCTTCATTTCATAGGAATATTGTTTTGCTGGTCGTGGGGATCAATTTTTTGCTCCATTACGTGTAGTTTAGTTCCTTTATTGGTTGCAAATTGACGTATATATATTCTGTCGTGAATGTGATTCACACATTGGAAGACGGTAGAGTAGGCAATGATCTTTCTGTCGGTTAGCAAAAGCAAAATTTTAGTTTTTTTCATAAGTGTTTAAACTTTCTGAAGCATCTATTGTCTCAGGTCCCTTGTGTTGAATGCAGATCTTGTTATTGTTACCTCTGAGATTGTACATTTTGATTCTGAATTGCCACATTATAAGGCCAAAGAGCCTATCGGGACCCATTGGATTGTTCATTCTGACTTGCTCTATTGCTGCAAGGTTGGTTCGTTTTTATTAAAGAGATTTTGTGCTGTTAGGCTACCTTCATGATGAGGAGATGCTCTTTCAATCGGTTTCAGTTAGCAGACTGTTGATGCACTGAGAATGGCGGCTGTAAAATCTGTTTTCAAGCAATCACATGAATACTACATTTTGGCTCTATTTTCGTACCTCTTACATACTTGTATTGAAAGCTTCATAAAAATGGCCGTGTCCCTGTATCTGCAGCCGTATCCATGTGACAAATTCTAATGTTTTTTTATCAAATAGTTGTTAGTGTATTGAATTTTTGCAAATTAGTCCCTGCCTTATTGATATTTTGGAAATTAGTCCTCTTGTAAGAGCAGAACTGTCAATTGGTCTACCCTTTAACAGTTACTGTTAGGAAGGCTAAGGGTTGTTAACCTCAAGGACTGATTTGCAAGGATTAATAAAGAGGCAGGAACTATTGTGCAAATGGGCTACAAGGCATGGACCAATTTGCAAAAAAACCCAAAGAAAAACTAATGATGCAGAATGCTAGAGTTTGTGCATTATTATCAGGCTGTCCAACCATTACGGTGCACCTGAATGGGGGAAAGAAATAATCTCCACCTTTTGACTTTGATGCTACATACCATGCAAACACAGAAGAAATAATGTTGCATTATTTTCTCAAATTTTTGTACGTTTAACCCCAAAAGTCAGAGGTAGGGATGCACACAGTTCAGATCTGAAACAGCTAAATATATGGAGATTAGGATTAAAGTCAGATCAGAAACAGCAAAAAATTACAGAACTCCATCCTGGATCCAGCCCATTTGCACCCCTGAGGGAGGTCTCACCATTTATCTCAAATAATCAAGGTAGAGCTTCTTGTTGTTTTGGCTCAAAATAATTAAATTTTTTTAACCAAGTTCTCTGGCCAAATAACTTTCTTTTTGCTTAAGTTTTTGAAAAATGAGTATTGGAGGGAAAGTTCACTTTATGAAATTTATTGCCAAATTACTTGTGCCTAGTGGATGATAGAAGGAAAGAGGGGGAAGTGACTTAACACGTGGAGAGAGAGTTTGCATGACAAAAAACAAAATTTATTTACAATTTATTAATAAAAAGAATAATACTAATAAGATAAATTCAAAGATAAAATTAAAAATACAAAAAAGTAAAATGTTTCTACTATATTTCTTTTTATAAGGTAACATTAATTTAATAACTCTTTATAAATTTAATGGAACCTTATAAAAAAATCAAATAATCATAAATTTTTAAGTTAATATTATTTAATATACCCTCACAAAAATTCAAAAAAAATCTCTTAAAAGTTAATTTAGTAAATTCAATAATGAAAATTCAAAATTATTTACAATTCATGATTTTGCTATTCATAAAATTAAAATGATTTAATGAATGTGTAGTTTGACTGTTAGGATAAAAATAATGTTCAAAAGAGATTTACTTTTAAAATTTCATAAGATTTCAATTCTCATGAGATCTCACGAGAAAGTGAATCTCACACAAATGAGATATTCACTTTGTGAATCTCACTTTTGGGTTTTGTGCCAACTCTTTTTACGAGGCTTGTTTTTAAGATTTTATGCCAAAATTTTTTTATGAGGTATTGTTCAAATGAGATTCACTTTACGAAGTGTACTGAAAAGTGAATCTCATGTGATCAAACCAAACATGCCCTTACTCCACTCTGTTTTCGGACTCGCTCGTGTAGCTGGCTCATCACTTCAGCAAAGCCATTCAAATTGAAATTGTCTCGTTCCTGATTCGTTCTCAACTTCATGCAAAACATGCCCAGTCCGTGATCTTGAAATTTCTAGAGAAAAATAATATTGCATTATTAATTAATGCACTGTTACTCTTGAACTTGACCATTTTTGTACATGCTAAATTGTTAGAATTAGTCCACATTCTCACTTGGATGTGGACTAATGGTAACCATCCAAACGAGTGATGGACAGCTAAGATCAACATAGAACTTCTGACGTCATAAGTCAGAGGATAGGATCATTTTTGCATGCTAAACACTATGTATTAACAGGAACACATGGCGACATCAACTGGTCACCAAACTCTCTCCCATGTCAACCCTTATCCTCCTCCAAATCGACCCAACTGGATTTGGTTGGCGATCTATAGCTAAGATTTCAAGAGTTGGTCCGCAAATAATGGGAGGTCAGTCTTACGGGTTGTTCGAGTTTGGCTCGTTTAGGCCAGCTGTTGTTTGGTAATTGGATTTGGATGGTCCACAGTTCACACCAGCTGTTGTTTTGGTAATTGGAAAGCTTTCAAAGGTTAAGCTCTCTGCCACGCCAGCAAGTCTATCCAACTTTATTTTCCATCAACTCCAATACTTTTTCTTCGAAGCAGGTCATATATGTCCCCCCCACCGAACGTAGGCTGGATTTGCAACAAGTAGCAGTGGGGGCGAACGTAGGCTGGACTTGGGTATGACTTAAGCTGTGCCTACAAAGTGCCTCTTTAGTATTTGAGCAGCTAGAATGGTCGAGACTCGCTTGGACATTGGCCTAACTAGGCCAGGTCCTTACATGCATCACAAACATGAGCGAAGCCAATATATATATATATATATATATATATATATATATATATATATATATATATATATATATATATATATATATATATATATATATATATATATATTCTAAATATCTCTTACTTTGAAACACGTAAGTGTCACTACAACAAAGCAGTAGATTAGCGACGACCACATTCCGTCGCTAATCCGTCGCTAACATGGTTAGCGACGGATTAGCGACAGCGAGGCGACAGTATGCTTACGTCGCGAATATTTCGACGCTAACTGGCGACGGAATTATTCCGTCGCCAGGTCCGTCGCTAATTGCGACGGAATAACGAGCGCTATATTCCGTCGCCAATCCGCCGGTACTCAACGTCGACCACCGCTTGGCGACGGATTTACTTCCGTCGCTATGCCGTCGCTATATTAATATGAATAGCGACGGATGGTTCCGTCGCTAATCCGTCGCAAACACGAAAAAAAATTAAAAAAAAAATATTTGAAAATTAATTACCGAGAACTGTACAATTTCTATTTCCTGTACAATTTATATTTCCTGTAAATAAAAAATAAACCACAAAAAAAAATCATATAACAAGAATCTACAACAATTAATCGTTTCACCTTAAAATTAAGAAGTTTAATTATTTACAATTCAACAATTACAATTAGGAAAAATAAAAAAAATAGAACTTCTTCAACACAGTCCTCTAATCATCGCCAAAATTTTGTGCGTCTTCTTGTTCATTGTCTTTATCTGTCCCTTCAGCTCCACTACCCTGATTATCGCTAGCAGCCTACACAAAAAAAGAACAGTCAGTATTGATAAACAAAATATAATAAATAAATTACACACTATTTGTGATTCTATCATGTGCTCATGTGTGATCTAAGGCAATAAAAAAACTCTATATGTGATTCTATCATGCTCATATGTGCTCTAAGGCAGTCAAAAAATTGAATATGTGATTATAGCATGTTCATATGTGTTCTAAGGCATCTAAAAAAACTCTATATGTGATTCTACCATGCTCAGATGTGCTTTAAGGCAGGCAAAAAACTATATATGTGATTCGATCATGCTCGTATGTGTGCTAAGGCAGTAAAAAAATTGAATATGTGAATATAGCATGCTCATATGTGCTCTAAGGCAGGCAAAGCCAAAAATTTTATATGTGATTCTATCATAAATGATATATAACATGTTCATATATGTTCTAAGGCAGTAAAAAAAATTTATATGTTATTATAGCATGCTCATATGTGTGCTAAGGCAGTCAAAAAACTGAATATGTGATTATAATATGCTCATATGTGTTCTTAGGCAGCCAAAAAACTGAATATGTGATTATAGCATGCTCATATGTGTTATAATGCAGTCAAAAAAACTTTATATGTGATTCTATCATGCTCATATGTACTTTAAGGCAGACAAAAAGTTATATATATATATATATATATATATATGATTCTATCATGCTCATATGTGTGCTAAGGCAGTAAAAAAATTGAATATGTGAATATAGCATGCTCATATGTGCTCTAAGGAAGGCAAAGCTAAAAATTTTATATGTGATTCTATCATAAATGATATATAACATGTTCATATGTGTTCTAAGGCAGTCAAAAAAATGAATATGTGATTATAGCATGTTCATATGTGTTCTAAGGCATCTAAAAAAACTCTATATGTGATTCTACCATGCTCAGATGTGCTTTAAGGCAGGCAAAAAACTATATATGTGATTCGATCATGCTCGTATGTGTGCTAAGGCAGTAAAAAAATTGAATATGTGAATATAGCATGCTCATATGTGCTCTAAGGCAGTCAAAAAACTGAATATGTGATTATACCTGAGAGGGACCTGGAATCGAAGATCCCCTATCCTGAACAGCGGCCTTGATCTCATTTCGGAGAAAGGGGGCGACGGTGTATTGAAAGTAGTTATTCAGTGATTCATTAATGATCTCACGTACGTCATCACCAGAAAGAATAGTCGGCTGCTTGGAGCTTATGTCGGCGCAAGAAGTCGGTGAGCCGTAACTGGAAGAACCAATAACTGGTGAAGTGTTCATATTACTCCCAAACCCGAACACGCGACCTTTTTTTGGTTCACCTGCTGCAGTCACCCATGCTGTAGGATCAAATGATGGATGCTGAGTAGCGTCTTCGCCATATCGCTCTACCATCTGTTGCTCATATGCCTCCTACAAAATAATGTTTAAAGTATTCATTAATAATTAATGATAACATTATGATAACTTGCATATATATTGCAATGATTATTAATAGAATTAATACATACCGTTGTCGTTCTCGCCTTCTCTAATACGAAGACTCCCGTGGTCTTCCGTTTATGTGTTTCTACAAACACATCCTTATATGGTACACTGCCTCCTTTTTCTGCTTCCTGCGAAGTTAAATGACAAAAGATTTAGTACACAAGTTTGCAACAATACTTATAAAATTAATATTATATATTGATGAGTTACCATTTTCTTTAGGTGACTCCCAAATATCTTAGATCCACCTGTGTGTAGATGGGCTTCGGGCATCTTCGATCGATTTTGTGAAGCCTTCGCAGAGCGATTTTTAAATGCATCTCCCGCCCACTTATCGCACATTTCATCCCAGTAATCTCTCCTGATAGTAATAGGACCATGGCCCTTACACAGTAATGGATCATCTACTACGCCAGATGCTTTTTTTGCTGCAGTCTTCATAGTGTGCAGCATGTCTGCAAATCGATTGGCAGCCATCTTCTGCCACACCTTTCTTGCATCATTTTCTTCCACCGTAGTTGCGAAGCGATTCGAAGCCTACAAATATTTTTAGAAAGTTAGTAGACATTGCTTAAATAAATTAAATATGAAACACATTAACAATGAGGAACAACTGTATACCATGAATGAGGACCACAATCTGTCTAACACCTCCTTTGGGTACTCTTTCCATTGAGCAACTGGTCCTGGTAGATGTTGAAGAAGTGAATTTCTAATCTCCCGTACTACTTCTTGTGGCTCAAACCTCGTGCTGCACATGAATTGTTACACAGTAAATATCAATATAAAATATTTAAAAGATATGCAATAATTTAAAATAAAATACTTACGGTCGATTATCGATATACACTATTCGAATGAGTCTTCTTGTGCCAGCCTGAGAAGACCCTGTTTCCTGTGTTGGCTGTTGACTTGTGTGATCAACTGGTGTAGGTGGGTCGTGTACAGGCGCAACATCATCTGTAAAAAAATACATTAGAAATTCTCAGAATGTGCATTTGAACTAATCAAGCATCTAATTAGTTATATGATATACCTATCACAGGAGCCCGTGAAGATGAAGGCTGATCCTGGCTACTACTGGATGAGCGACCATTATAACCTCCACGAACCATATTCTAACAAATAACATATGTCATAAAATACATTCAAATAATTCACATCAAGTATTACAATGCAATCAAGTCATTCACATCAAGCATTGCAATGCATTCAAATAATTCAAATCATTGGCATCAAGTATTGCACTAATTCAAATCATTCGTTAATTGCATAAATTATAATACATTCAGATAATTGAAATCATTCACATCAAGTATTACAATGCATTCGAATCATTCGTATCAAGTATTACAATACATTCAAATAAAATTTATGATCATTCACACCAAGTATTGCAATACAACTCACATCAAGTATTACAATGCATTTAAATAGAGGTTTGTAGTATAAGATTTTGCTCACTAGCTTGAGAATTCTTCCTCGTCACTAGTTTGACTTTCTTCTTCTTCTTCTTCTTCTTCTTCTTCTTCTTCTTCTTCATTGTTTGCCCATCCACTTGGTACATCATTTGGATCACATTCCTCTATAAATGTTTCATCGGCCAATGGAGATATGACATGCATATCATGCGCAACATCGTGACCATAAGCAAATTCATAGACATCATCTGATTGATAGTAATCACTGTCTTCAGCTAACTCATCTTCCTGTAACTGATCATACTCGGGGTATAGTTTGGATTTCACCTTGCAAACTGCCCACCATTCATTTCTATCTGACTTTTTTATACTCGGATATGAAGTATAATAAACTTGTTGAGCCTGCGAGGCTAATATGAATGGTTCATATGTTCCAAACCTGGATTTATGATTCACCTCCACAATGCCTGAAGCTTTTTCGAGTCTTGTTGCAGTTGGATCAAACCAATGACACTTGAATATCGTAACCCTGTTATTCATGCCTAAGTAAGTCAACTCCATTATTTCCTCTATAACACCATAATAATCATGTTCGTTTTCACCGTAGCTGCTACCCTTGACACACACGCCACTATTTATCGTTGATTTGTTTATACCGTAGTCTTTTGTATGGAATCGATAACCATTTACGATATACCCGTTGTAGCATTGCACAACTTTGGTCGGACCATTTTCTAAATCACATATTCCTTGATCTTTAACATCACCATTGCGAACCTACGCACAAACATAAACAATGATTGTGATCACGATCAATTAAATAACTTAGTGTTGTTATAAGTACAAAATTTATGTTAGCTTTTTTACCAACTGTTTCAACCACTCCACAAACTTAGTTTCACGTTCTTTTTGTACTTCTGCATCAGTGAGATGTGAAACTTCGTTTTGCAACTCCAGATCAAATCGTCTGCAAACCACAAATACTTATATTACCGAGCCATGTATCCACATATAGAACATAAAAGGATTTATAATTGAGTTGCATATACATATACTTACTCGATGTATGGGTCGATCGCTGAGCAATTGAAAAGAATATAGATGTGTGCTGCATCTTGCTCTCGATCTGTCAATAGCCTTGATCGACAACTACCAAATGCATGCCCAAGTGGTTGAAATATCGACAGCTTGTCAGCTACAGTTACTTGTTCTCCATCATCGTTACGGGGCGGGCATGTGTAACGTGTTGGAATATGAGGTTCGAAGTACATAGATGAGAAATATGAAATCTCTTCTAAAGTGTACGCCTCACAAATAGAGCCTTCTACTCTTGCTTTATTACGAACCTTTTTTTTTAGGTCGAACATGCATCTGACAAGAATATACATTTCAAATTTTAAATATCTGTCACTAAAGAGACAAATATAAAAAAACATATACCTTTCAAATGGGTACATCCATCGATATTGCACAGGGCCACCAACCCTTAGTTCATATGGCAGATGTATGATCAAATGTTCCATAACATCGAAAAATGCTGGCGGAAATATCTTTTCTAACAGACAAACAGTGGTGATGACAGAGTCCTCGAGATTCTTTACATCTGATACAACGACCTCCCGTGCGCACAATGTTCTGAAAAATCCGCTCAACTCAGACAATACCCCCCATATAGGTTTGTCTAACATATCATGGAATGCTAGGGGTATCAATCGTTGCATAAAGATATGACAATCATGGCTCTTCAACCCATATAACTGTCCATCGTCAATCTTCACAGCCCGAGCAATGTTAGAGACATATCCATCTGGAAATCTCAGTTGTCTCAACCATTGACATACATGTTTTATTTGATCAGGTCCGAGCACGTACTTCGCCTTTGGTTTCAGTACTTTGCCATTATACTCTTTGAGTTCCAATTCTGGTCTTTTACATATTAATTTTAAATCCATACGGGCCTTCATATTATCCTTCATTTTTCCTTTAATATTCATTACTGTATTAAACACATTATCAAACACATTTTTCTCTACATGCATCACATCCAAATTATGTCGTATCAATAGGGTTGGCCAATACGGTAGTTCCCAAAAAATAGATTTTTTCGTCCAATTGTGATCCTTCCCAAATCCACGGAAGGGTGTAGGACTGCGGGCATCTGTTAATACATCTGGAAAGTATCGCAATCTTCTTAGAATCTCTATGCCAGACAATCTTGATGATGGACCTTCCGTTTCAGTTGTGCCTGCTTTAAATGCATTCTTTTGACGTCGGAACGGATGATCGCTGGGTAGAAATCGACGATGACAATCAAACCAGCAAGGCTTCCTTCCATGCCTCAATCTAAAAGTTTTGGAATCCTCCATGCAGTACGGACAAGCCAACCTCCCATGTGTGCTCCAACCAGATAACATACCATATGCAGGGAAGTCACTGATTGTCCATAGAACAACGGCCTTCATGTTGAAATTTTGTTTTTTGTGGGCATCATACGTGGTAACACCGTCATCCCACAGTACTTTTAATTCATCAATCAATGGCCTTAGATATACATCAAGATTTTGGCCAGGTGAGGTCGGACCAGGGATCAACAGAGACAAGAAAAGATTTGGACGTTTCATACACAAGCTTGGTGGAAGGTTGTATGGAGTTACAAATACTGGCCAGCATGAGTATGGAGTTGATCTACCCCCAAATAGATTAAATCCATCTGTACATAGACCGAGTCTAACATTTCACACTTCCATTGCGAAGTTCTGATGAATACGATCAAAGTGCTTCCAAGCTTCAGCGTCAACAGGATGCGTGATCTTGTTTTCATCGTGTCGAACTTTATTTGCATGCCATCTCATGTGTTTAGCTGTCTTTGAAGACATATACAATCGCTGCAATCTAGGAGTGATAGGAAAGTAGCGGAGCGACTTGTATGAAACTTCCTTTGATCTCGTGCTACCATTGCCTCTTGTCTTTGGCTTGAACCGAGGATGCCCACATGACGGGCATGATATGTCGTTTCCCTGCTCCTTGAAATACAACATGCAGTGATTTAGACAAGCATCAATCTTTTTGTAACCCATACCTAGAGCGTTGACCATAACTTTCGCACGATAGAAATTTTGTGGCAATTTCTTATCTTTAGGCAACATACTCTTCACAATCATGCACAAACGGTCAAAACATGATTGACTCAAATTATACTCGAACTTCAAATTCATTAGTTGAAGAACTGCAGACAAGATAGTGTGACTCTCACAATCGTTCCAAAGTGGCTCATCAACATCTCTAAGTAAATCATAAAATCTACTAGCTGCATCGTTTGGTGATTCTTCATCTACGGCAGTTCTTACATCACTAGAACTCATAGCAGAACCCAGTTCTGTTCCTGCAGCATCAAATATCAAATTCGTATATGGATTATCGTGCACCACATTCACCCGTGCATCAAAATCGTTTCTAAATTCTTCTCCATGAAACGTCCAGTTCTGATAATCACTCACAAAACCCTTCCTGTATAGGTGATGTCTAATGCCATGAGGTTCTACAAATCGATTATTCTTACAAATCTTGCAGGGACACCTAATCCGACCTGTGGGATCTACCGTAGTGACACTTGCCGTTGCAAATTCAATAAAACTGTCGACACCATACATATATTCATGCGATAACTCATTGTCCACTATCCTACGGTACATCCATTCACGATTTGCAGTATCCTAACCAGTTAAAAGAGAACCATCAGAATGCTATGATGAAGAAAATATCAAATTTATCATGCAATATATGATGTCATACAATCACAAGAATTATGATGCATGCATTGATAACTTAATATTTTCATGTGCAAACTATTCATGACACGATACATTCATTTGAAGCATGCTTTCAGTATACAATTTCACATGGAAGACATAATTAAATTGAAAGTAACTACATGTAAGCATGGATACAATCACATCAAACATTGCAATACATCAAAATAATTCATATCAAACAAATGTCAAACATGTACCTGCAACAAACACACTTCAATATCCCACTAACTACTACCATGCATAGCATGGACTCCGTACTCCAAAAATAAGAACACTTCCATATTCATACATTAAAATCATGCTCAGCATGATCTCCGAACTTCAACAAAGCAGTCCTAGATATCAACAACTAAGTGAGTGTGTGAACAATAAAGTGTTACATTCTATAAATTAAATAACATGTGATGCGCTTGCCTCACTTACTCACCACGGGTATTTACCCGATTTGCATTGTTTTTGTCACTTACTTACCACGGGTGGCGGGGCACAAGCGAGTTCCGTTGAGAAATCTGCAAAAAAAAAACAATTTTTTAAAATGAAGTCACCACGGAAAAAAAACTGTTCTGGCAAGGGGTCGACTCCTCTGCTGTTCCGGCAGGGGGTCGACCCCCTTACGGAACATAGGGGGTTAACCCCCTTACGGAACGTAGGGAGTTAACTGACCCCTGTTCGGGCAACGGGTCGACCCCCAGCCTGTTATGGCAGGTGGTTAACCCCCTGCCCGGGGTCGACCCCCTGCCCGGGTCGACCCCCTACCGGAAAGGCAAGGGGCAAGAGTCCTCTGCCGAAAATGCAGGGGGTTAGCCCTCTGCAAGAAACGCAGGGGGTTAACCCCCTTACGGAAAACGCGGGGGTTAACCCCCTGCCGGAAACGGCAGGGGACGCAGGGGGTTAATCCCTTGCGTTTTCCGGCAGGGGGTTAACCTCCTGCCGGAAACGACAGGGGGTTAACCCCGTGCGAACCGGGAGGGGGTTAACCCCCTGCCGGAAACGGGAGGGGCTTAACCCCCTGCCGGAAACGGGAGGGGGTTAACCCCCTGCCGGAAATGGCAGGGGGTTAACCCCCTGCGTGAAAATGGGGGTTAACCCCCTGCGTGAACCGGGAGGGGGTTAACCCCCTGCCGGAAACGGCAGGGGGTTAACCCCTTACGTCAAAACGGGGATTAACCCCCTGTGTGAACCGGGAGGGGGTTAACCCCCTGCCAGAAACGGCAGGGGGTTAACCCCCTGCATGAAAATGGGGGTTAACCCCCTGCCGGAAACGACAGGGGGTTAACCCCCTGTGTGAACCGGGAGGGGGTTAACCCCCTGCCGGAAACGGGGGTTAACCCCCTGCCGTTTCCGGCAGGGGGTTAACCCCCTGTGTGAACCGGGAGGGGGTTAACCCCCTGCCAGAAACGGCAGGGGGTTAACCCCCTGCATGAAAACGGGGGTTAACCCCCTGCCGGAAACGACAAGGGGTTAACCCCCTGCCAGAAACGGGAGGGGGAGGGCGTTACCTTTCTCCGGGCAGCGAACGGTGGGACCGGCGAACGGCGGGACCGACGAACGGCGGAAGCGGGACCGGCGCAGGAGCAGCGAAAGAAGAAAAGGAAAAGCTGGTTGGGATTAGGGTATTCGAAAGTTAGCGACGGCTTAGCGACAGATTAATTCCGTCGCTAAGCCAACGTAAAATCAAATTCGCGAAAATAGCGACGGATTATATTCTGTCGCCACATCCGTCGCTATTTAGCGACAGACTAGTTTTCGTCGCTAACGTCGTCGGTAAATGGTGCGATCGTACCGACAAAACAATCCGTCACAACATCCGTCGCTAATTAGCGACGGACTAGGCGACAAACTATCTTCCGTCGCTACTTTCATAAGATTCAGTAATAATAGCGACGAATATTTGTCGCTCGCCAATCCGTCGCTAACTACCGACAGAATCTTTCCGTCGCTAACGTCCGTCGCTAACAACGTATTTTCTTGTAGTGTGTGCGCACACACACACACACACACCACCTTTTTATCGTGATTAATTTAACAGGATAAAAAGACTTTTTTTGTATTTGTCTATTACTTATGTTTTCTTTAAACATTTATATAATATTTTTTCCATTTATATTTTGACGAATAGCAGTATTTTCTTGATATTCTCGTGAGAAAAAACAGGATTTTCAAAAATATCATGAAAGTTAATTTGAGTTTTTTCCACGAACAAGATTTGTGACATCTGTTATATTACCATGCCCAGTTTGACAACTATGTCCATTTATTTGCAAGGCCCGGCTTGGCTCATGACGGGGAATAGGGCTGACTTAATTGATATTTTATTGGGCTCAGGTCCGGAGCCCCAGACGTTAAGAGCAAGTACATCTTTCATGCGTATTGGGATTGTCTGCATGACCTTAGGTCCCCTCTCCCGGAGTGCAACACTATAGGTATAATAGAGGTGGGCAACCTTGGGCCTTTAAATTCCAAAGCAGGTTATATGTTCCCCCCCCCGAACAGGGCAGTTAGCTACATCTCATGTTCGGGGGTCCCAAAGAGCACCACGTATGTAAGCATGTGCGTCTCGTATCCCCATGTTTGTCAGCATTAATTAGCATTGGAGTTTGATGCGATTGCAAAGACTTAAGTACCCTCTTCTCCATTGGTGCCAAAAAAAATGACGATTCTTGAAAAGGAGTGGTTGTAAAGACTTAAGTGCCCCGAAGATGATTATTTAAGACCCAGTCTCTGCACTGCAGGATTATCTGAGAAAGAAATCTCCCCTGGAGGAGGCCATGAACATCAACCCTCTCACTCTCTCTCTCTCTCCCTTCTCTTTCTGCTTCTATGCACATCCAACAAAAGATCTTACATTGCTCCATCAAGCACCGGCTGACCTGCACATTGACTGTTGTGGAGCCTGATTCAGAGTTTTTACCCTTACAGGAGGAGGGTTTGGGGGCTCCTCCCAGCGTGGGTAGCATCATTCAACTAAATGAGTTGTAGATCCTGATTTAGAGTTTTTACCCTTACAGGAGGAGGGTTTGGGGGCTCCTCTCAGCGTGGGTAGCATCATTCAACTTGATTCGTTGTGGAGCCTGATTCAGAGTTTTTGCTCTTACAGGAGAGGGGTATGGGGGCTTCTCCCAACGTGGGTAGCATCATTCAACTTGAAGAGTTGTGGAGTCTGATTCCGAGTTTTTACCCTTACAGAAAGGGGGGTCTGAGGGCTCCTCCCAACGTGGGTAGCATCATTCAACTTGATGAGTTGTGGAGTCTGATTCAGAGTTTTTGCCCTTATAGGAGAAGGGTTTGGGGGCTCCTCCTAGCATGGATAGCATCGTTCAACTTGATTCATTGTGGAGCTTGATTTAGAGTTTTTTCCCTTATAGGAGGAGGGTTTGGGGGCTCCTCCCAGCGTGGGTAGCATCGTTCAACTTGATTCGTTGTGGAGCCTGATTTAGAGTTTTTTCTCTTATAGGAGGAGGGTTTGGGGGCTCCTCCCAGCGTGGGTAGCATCGTTCAACTTGATTCGTTGTGGAGCCTGATTTAGAGTTTTTGCCCTTACAGGAGGGGGGACCGGGGCTCCCCCCGGCACGGGTCCCGAGTGTCGTGGTAAAAAAATGCACAGGGTATCGTGGTGAAAAAGACATATTTTTGTTCCAAGCAAGGTTGGAAGAAATCAATGGAAAATCCAACAAGGAGCATGCCAGAATCAAGATGTGGATGTCAAGCGAGAATGGTGTTGTGCAACTCAAATAACACAAAATAATAGGGGTCTGGTTTTTAGTTAAAATGAGGAATGAAATGAGAATAGAAATCGCTGAAAATTTACAGAAATAAACTAGACTCAATAACGAAGATACCACTTTTTACGAATTTGGATCATGACCTCCAGTTAGGGAGATATGACCCTGACAAGTTTGTCCTAATTCGGGTAGCGATTTACAGCGATTTGCTTACTGAATAACACTACAAATCGCTATAGCGATTTGCGGAAGAATCTACAAATCGCTATAGCGATTTGCGGAAGACACTATAAATTGCTATAGCGATTTGCGAAAGACACTACAAATCGCTATAGCGATTTACGAAAGACACTACAAATCGCTATAGCGATTTGTAGATGGATCCGCGCCGGGGGGGGGAGCCCCCGGACCCCCCTCCTGTAAGGGCAAAAACTCTAAATCAGACACAGAAGTAGAGAGAGAAGGGAAAGAGAGTGAGAGGGTTGATGTTCATGGCCTTCTCCAGGGGGAACTCTTTACCTCCCTTGATTTCTTCTCTAGAGAGAGAGGGTTTTACAGTGTTTTACAGAGAAAGAAGAAGAAGAAGATGGCGATGGAGCAATGTAGGATCGTCTGTTGGATGTGCACAGAAGTAGAGAGAGAAGGGAGAGAGAGTGAGAGGGTTGATGTTCGTGGCCTTCTCCAGGGAGAACTCTTTGCCTCCCTTGATTTCTTCTCTAGAGAGAGAGAGATGATTTTACAATGTTTTACGGAGAAAGAAGAAGAAGAAGATGACGATGGAGCAATGTAGGATCGTCTGTTGGATGTGCACAGAAGTAGAGAGAGAAGGGAGAGAGAGTGAGAGGGTTGATGTTCGTAGCCTTCTCCAGGGAGAACTCTTTGCCTCCCTTGATTTCTTCTCTAGAGAGAGAGAGGGTTTTACAGTGTTTTACGGAGAAAGAAGAAGAAGACTTTGAAGAGTCAACATCATCCTCGACTTTCTGGATGGAGGACATGTTTGTCCTTTTTTTGAACTGTTTGTTTTTTCTTTTTTGAATGAAGGGCATTTTTGTCATTTTCTCAAACCATCACTTTATGAGAAGAATAGCAAGAAAGGGTACTTAAGTCTTTGCAACAACACCAGAGTCCGATGCAAAGTTATGTCAACATACACGGGAATACGAGCCCCATGTGCTTGTATACGTGGTGCTCATTCAAAGCCCCAAACACAGACGTGGGATTCAGTGAATCATCGGGGGCGAACATACACCACCCTCTCTTTAAATTTAGCCCAGTGGCCTGAAGCAGGCTGACACGGGCTGGGGTGCAGGCCAACACGTGCCGGCTCCCAGCCAGAATGTATATGTGTGAGAGAGAGGGCATTTTTATGTACATATATAAATAAAATATATATTGGGCCCAATTAGGCTCACCTTGCAGGCCTTGGTTTGGGGATTTTCCAATGGAGTGGCCGGAACTGGGCTGTCAATTGACAGGCCCATCTTTGACAAGCCCGGCCCCATCAGCCCAGTCCATTATCAGGCCAGGCTGGTCCGACCCGTTGTCTATAGGGTGAGGCCTAGTCAATGAGTTGGTCCTTTGGGTTGATCATCATCGTTATCAAAAATAAGAGAAAATGAGATCAGCATCCCAACTGGGACGCTGACGTTAATGGCTTGCGATGATTTATCCACTTCTGAAGTTGAATGGTTCCAAGTCGATTACAAGACGTAAATGAGTTGGCAAAAGGCTTGCCTAACTCTCATTTCAAAATTACGAACGGGGCTCCGCTTGTTTGGCATGTCATTGTATTGGGACGTTGAAAGTTCAAAACCTAATTTCAGTAATAAAAAAAAAACTCAGTTCAAAATCGGCCATTCTTAATGAACAAGCCAAAACAGAAAAGCACGCAGAAATCAGTGACAATCCTTGCCCACATGAGGATCAGGTGTAGGGGTGGCAATCGGGTCAGGTTGGCGGATCAGCATACCTCAACCCGAACCCGACCCGTTTATTAAACGGGTCGGCTGTGACAAACACTAACCCGACCCATTTAATAAAAAGGTAACCCGACATGACCCGCCAACCCGTTTAATAAATGGGTTGGGTCGGGAAAACGGGTTGGCGGGTAGCGGGCGGGTTGACCCGTCCGCCTAACCCGTTTATTAAACAGGTCAGCCGGGTTGGCTGGTTGGCATACCCCCAACCCGAACCCGACCCGTTTAATAAACGGGTTAGGCGGGTCGACCCGTTTATTAAATGGGTTGGCTTAAGCCCAACCCGAACCCGCCTAAGAGGCGGGTTGGCGGGTCGTGTCAGGTTTTGCCACCCCTAATCAGGTGATTGAACAATGGTTGGAAAACAAATCACTTGCCTCTTGTCCTTAGTGCATTGTTTGGAAAAGGAATTTCAAATTTGTTGCTTTACTAAAAGATAGACAAAGACATAAGAGCCGATAGAAACTTCAAGCCCATGGATTCTTGGATTGGAAACCTCTGAGCATTTTCGTATGTCACCATCTGATTATGGTGGATTTTCCATATAAACAGATTTCCATCAGGTGCAAAAGTTTGGGACGGCACGCAAATGCATTGCTTTTCACATTCAACGGTGAGGGTAGCTGACTAAAATCTACAAGGCCACGTGCACCGCGTAGATTGATCTGAAATAGATCGAACCACGTAAACTTCTCTTTGTTATGTGGTGTGTGCTTGTGATTTACAACTTGGTAAGAGAGAGAGAGAGAGAGATGATTCTTTCCTTACAGACCAATTATTTAAGGTCTAAAAAGGTAAGCAAGTAAGCATTTTCTTCTTATGTTGCGACATTAGAATGTGAATGCCAAACCCTAAAATTTAGCTCATAACAAAACGGCTCAATAGAACCATTTTGAAGTTTCCCAAGTTCAACATGTGGGGGTGAATTCCACATGGTATTTTTTTTTGAAAAGGGTGAATTCCACATGTCAGCGTTACGTGAAATTTTTTCTAACCTTCATGTCAAGATTCCCCGCGCCTTAAAGCAGTAGGAGCCCACAAAATAAACAAATTTTTTTTTTTTGAAAGTCAAGCTCGGGTTAAAGTCCTTACATCTTATACAACTATACTATTGGGATTTTGTACCTGCAACACCCCCCCCCCCCCCCCCCCCCCAACACAAGGTGACGTGCACTAGCTGCTCTTGCCAGACAAGCGGACACCCGGTTGGTAAGGAAACACTATAAAAACCGCTTGCCATTGAGCATGTTTGTCATACAAACAGCACGGGGTTTCCAAATGGCCATGCAGATCAATATCTTTGGGCTTCTTCTCACCTCCTTTATCTTCTTGGCTTCTGCAAAAGTTCATTACTACGAATGGGTTGTAAGTTCATTTTTATGTGCTTTTAGTGACTAGTTAAAGCCAAATGCATGAATTGGTTGATTATATGCCAAACCTGGATTTGCGTAGACTGTGATATTAAATTTCATGCATGGGTAACTGATTCTTCTTTGAGACATCATGAATCTGAGTACGAGCGTCATGCGAAGAACACAGTATAAATAGAGACAGGATTACGTCAGAGGCAGCTCAGACGATATTACTGTTCATAAGACCCAGTGGAAGTAGCTATGCCGTTTATGCTCCAAGTGGTGTTGGATGAGTGGTATTCATTTTTAAGATGAAGGACATCCAAGGTCCATCTGACGCTGTTACTGTCAGAGGCGCCTCTGTCCCCATCGAAGAAAAACCACAAGAGTCCCTCGTTCACCTATTTTTTCATGTCCATATGAAGATATGGTTCCCTTTACCAAAATGAAACAAACAGCGATTTAGTGAGGAAACAGTCAATGAGAAACAACTCTCTTTTAATGATTGTTACCTATGAAATAGGATCATATCTTTCTCCTTGGAGGAGGGGAAGGGCTTTAATTTAATTCCCACTAGCTTTTCTAATCATGGTTCTTTTTAATAATGTGAAAACACTACTTTTTATTAGGGGACCCACCAATTTTTTGGCTTCCTCACACAATATAAATAGTCCTTTTCATTAATAAATGCATTTTGTTTTTTAGTTATACAAAGAAACTGCCCCTTAGGATCCGAAACCTAATCTCGATAACTCAGTCTGCTGTACTTATGATTGTTATCCTGGTAGTATAAACCTCCATGAGTCTTCCCCGTCGCCCCAGGGAGTCGCCTTGCTTCAGATTACACAAGGGAGTGATGTCCATGGGATTTGAACCTAGATCGCTCATGTAGCAGCCTAGGCCCCATCCCACAATTTCAAACCACTTAGGGCACAAACTTACTCTTTTGCTGGTGGGCTCCCAGTCACTTTTTTATTTTCTTTCCTAACATGAAACAAACACAGAACATATCGATGTTATTTCTTATGAAATCTACTTCACAAGAAAGTACTAGCATGTGAAACACAAATCGAAGTGTAATTTGTGTCCTTTCAAATAAGTAACGGCAAATGCACCTAAATAAGCTAGGTTTTTAACTATTATATTCAAAACTGTGGGCCTCATCTTTTTTTGTTCGTTTTTTGAGAGGCAATCTATGGGTAAAGACCCAGCCGGGTTTATTCACTCCCGTACCATTACATGAATTTCTTAACAAAATTATTTTAAAAAAGAATAGATACAATCAGGATGGGTTTGATTGCAATATCTTGGATTTCTTTTTCCATCACATTTCGGTTTAGGATTACCTTCCGGCTGGCCCACCAAAGATTTTTAAGGTTGGGTTTAAGCCCAATCTGGATCAAGACTCCTTTCAAAAGTTCAGCCCAAGCACGACTTATTAGGCTCCCTGCCTAATTCTGACATATTGTCAAGTAATTAACTTGAATTCTTTCCTTAATTATGCAACTTTTATTTTTTATGAAAAGAAGCTGGTATATCAGGTGGACAATTCAGGGTGAGTTGGGTTATATTTTTGAAAAGTGAAAATACTGTACAAAAGAGATTCATAACACAAGTCAATATAAGGCCAGCTAGCTTTTTATGAATCATATTTTTGAAGTTTTATATCAAAAAAACAATTTATTTAATTGCTTTTGAGTTACTATTCAAATGAGATTAGCTTTCTAAAATGTATAAAAAAGTGAATCTCATGTGATGGAACCAGAAACAAAAGTAAAGAACGCACTGAAAGAATGACAAAGTTGAGGACCTTAGGTCTTCTCTCTCTCGTCTTTAATTTCCCACGCTTTGAACAGTGGGTTGACATGATCATGTATTCGGCAGGTGGCTGAGGCTCCATACACCAGGCTGTGCCAAACCAAGAACATCCCAACAGTCAATGGACAGTTCCCAGGACCCACCTTATATGTACACAAAGGTGATACGGTGATAATAAATGTGCATAATCAGGCCCCGTACAATGTCACCCTGCACTGGTACAGTATACATTATTTTACTTTGAGTCGTGATTCATCGTTTAACCGTAGAATGCTGGGCAATCGGCTTGTGCTGCTTTTGTTCGGACATTAAAATAACAACGGTCAGTTGTTTACCGGTTAATATTTGGTGCTATTGAAGGCACAAGAAACTATTGAGCTATAAAAATTATAGGCTTAAATTTGTTTTTTAAAGTAAATCTTATGGATCCGGTCTACAAAGTTTGCTTAGTAAGAAGTGAGTTCTAGAACATATGATTGTAACACATAAGCATGTTTTTTAAGGGTTTCAAAAATTAACGGTCTACAATCCACTGAAATCTCATGACTCAAAAAATCATATTTCTGGATCAAAATTAACATGAACCAAGATTTGATCTTTAGCAAACAAACCATACTGAACACATCTATGTGATCGGATTGAGTCTATAAGGCTTCGAAACTATGATTTCTAGCTCAATAGTTTCATATAATTTCATGCCTTTAAAGCACCAATTATTAACCCGATATTAACTATGTTTAAATGACTATACAAAAAGGGTATTATATATATATATATATATATATATATATATATATATATATATATATATACCTCCATCTAAGTTCTTAATCCTAAGTCCCTTAACCTTATGCATTTGGACACTCATATTGTTACGTTTTCAAGTGCTTTTCGAGATAATCCTCATCTTATTTCTTTTCTTTAAATGATCCTCCTATAAGAGGACCGAACCGTTAGTTTGGCTACTCTTGACGGCGACCATCAGGGAAGCTGGATGACTGTTTATCTCAGTAACCCTTTTAAAATGGTAAGAAAAAAACAGATGCAATTTTGCAAAAACGTCCAAGGCAGAGGCTATTTTGCAATATAGTCTATAAGGTAGTAACCATGGTGACAAATATCGCGAGATTTATGAAAATCTTGCGATAATATCTCGAGAAATTGCCTGAAAATTTAAAATGGCAATTTCTCCCAAGATTTTCAAAATATTGCAAAATTTATGAAAAAACATAAATACCACGATTTAAACGCGCGCGATATGTATGTTTTAAACAGCTATTTATCGCAAAAAAAATGTGTATTTTTATTTTTAATTAATTTTTATTAATACTTTCTTATAAAAAATAAATTTTATATTTTTAAAATTTATTATTTTATTGCCGAGTTTTTGCCAAAAAAAAATGTGAGATTTATGAAAAAATTTCAATTTCTCGTGAGTTTTTGAAAAATGAGAAATTGACGTTTAAAACGTTTGTCACTATGGTAGGAACTATGTTGCAAAAAGTATAATTCTTTATATTATATCTCTTTGCATCAGTTATCAACAAAGTTGCCTTTCTAATAGATTTTCAAAGAAACTGCTTTAGAACATGTACTGAATATGCAATTGCACCCAAACAAAGAAATGGTAATTTTCCTTTAGAAAGACAGACACCTCTATATATGCATCTATTAGAGCTTATGCCAAACAAATTCACAATGATGGGAACATTTTTTGTTTTGCCTGGCTCTATTTAGGGTGCTTTTTTAAATTTTAATATATGTATCAGCATTTTGCGACAGAACCTTGGTTCAAAAAGCGAAAGTAAATGACAATGTTCATCAATTTGTAAAATACCTTATTAGTGCTACTAAAGTGAACTTGATAATATTTTAAAATATATCCTACAAGTGGTACTTTAAAATATATACCTTATTAGTGCTACTAGAGTATCACCATGGTATTTTAAAATTATTAGGGTGCAGAAATAGGTGAACTTGATAATATATCCTACAAGTGGTGCTCATTCATGAGATTATGTAAGAAAAGAAAAAAATGAAATTGGTGAAGGTTATCCAATTAATAAATTTCTTTTCTTTTTCTCAGAAAAAAAAATGATGAACGTTATATAACTAATTCTTGTACTTGAATACCAACTGGGGCTCCGCTTGTCTGGTAGGAGCAGCCAGTGCACGTCACCTTGTGTTGAGACGTTGCAAGTTCAAATCCCAATGGTATCGTTATATAACTGGTTGGGGTCTGCCTAACTCCATCTAGCCTTTTAAAACAAAAAAAAACTCTTATACTTGAATAACAATTATACAGGCACGGATTGAGGCAACCAAGGAATCCATGGTCCGATGGGCCAGAGTACATCACCATGTGTGGTATTCGTCCAAGCTACAACTTCACTTATACCTTGCTCTTTAGCGAGGAAGAAGGAACTATCTGGTACCATGCCCACAGCGACTGGACACGAGCAACTGTTCATGGAGCCATAGTTATCTATCCGCCAAAGGGAGAATCATATCCTTTCCCAATTCCTTACAGAGAATTTGTTGTTGTTATTGGTAATCTCTTCTCGCAAAATGATCCCATATCAAATCTCTCTCTCTTTATATATATATATATATATATATATGTGTGTGTGTGTGTGTGTGTGTGTGTGTGTGTGTGTGTGTGTGACCATATTTGCAATCCATTTGTAGCTACAAATAGTTCTTATTTATGTTTTTTATTTTGGTTTTTTTTTTAAAACTAACCTTATAAATGTGATCTAAATATGTTTTTTAGTGGGAAGATGTAGCCAAGTTTGTTTTTTTATTTTTACTTAGAGAAACCACTCTAGGCGGAGAGACCTAGCTGCACTGGCTCATCCTGCCATACTTACAGTCTATGTCAGCATAAACTTTGAGGGCTTACCCATCAACTCCAAGGAGTCGCCAAGCTTCGGATTACGCACGGGGTGATGCCCATGGGATTTGAACCTAGACTACCCGTAAAACTGTCTAGGCCCCATCCCACTTTGCCAAACCCTTTGGGTCTATGTAGCGAAGTTTTGATGAGGCTTCAAATATCAATATCCTATAATGTGCACTACCTCCGGGTCAAAATCATGTTTTTTTCATGGATGATTCAAAAGCCAATCCACAATATTTTAGACATGCTAGATTCATCTATGAGGTCCAATTGGATCAAAACAACCTGCAGCATGAACATCTAGAGGCATTTGCACCTATACACACACAATGAAGCTTTATCTGCTCATCTGTCAACATAGATTGGCATTGCATATTAGATAGGGTTGTTCCAATCATTTTGAGGCATTATGAATCATTGGCTTTTTTTAAAGCAATTATAAACCTACTTATCAACTCAATTTTACAAATGATTTTTTACTAATTGTGGATCATATCTATAGGGTTTGATCTAAGAAAAATGTTAGAAACAGGTAATCAGTGGAGTGGATAAAATGGCAACAGTTAGGCTGAGGCATGCGACTAGGGGTGGCAATTTCTGACACGACCCGCCAACCCGACCCGCCAACCCGCCTCTTAGGCGGGTTCGGGTTGGGCTTAAGCCAACCCGTTTAATAAACGGGTCGACCTGTGTAACCCGTTTATTAAACAGGTCGGGTTCGGGTTGGGGGTATGCCAACCCGGCTGACCCGTTTAATAAACGGGTTAGGCGGGTGGGTCAACCCGCCAACCCGTCTGCCCGACCCGTCAACCCGTCAACCCGACCCGCCAACCTGACCCGCGAACCTGAAAACCTGTTTACCCGACCCAACCCATTTATTAAATGGGTTGGCGGGTCGTGTCGGGTTACCCGTTTATTAAACGGGTCGGGTTCGTGTTTGCCACAGCCGACCCGTTTAATAAACGGGTCGGGTTCGGGTTGAGGTATGCTGACCCGCCAACCCGACCCGCCAACCCGACCCGCCAACCCGACCCGATTGCCACCCCTACATGCGACGCGCTATCTTTAAAATGAGAGCATTGGTGTAGTGGGTTTTAACGAAACTCCACTTCTAGACAATAATCAATTTTTGTCCTATCTAGGTGAACAGTAATAATTCACACAATCACCATGAACAACTTTTCACAAGACTTAAGAAAGCATAAAGACAAAGTTTTTTTCAAAAGACAGTCAGAGAGAGAGAGAGAGAGAGAGAGAGATTGAAGTTGAAGTTGAAGTTGAAGTTGAGAGGTGGTGAGAAATAGTGTTGGCGTTGAGTGTATATAACTCCAAGCCAACCACCCAAGAGAAAGATAATTGGAGCATAGTGGGTGGTGAGGCCAATAGGAATGGGAGGTGACCACCCAAAACGACTAGTAAGAGATGGCCTCCCACCATGGCCAATAAGAGTGGAGGTGGCCACACAACAAAGACAATAGAAAAGGCTACTCAAAAAACACCAATAGAAAGGAAAATGACCCGTCGAACAAGGTCAATAAGAATGGTCTCTCTGAACAAGACAAAAAGCCACCCAACAAACCCAATAGAAATGAAGAGGTAACCAAGAACAATAGGAAGGAAAGTGACCACCCAAAAATTAAACATTTTTTTTTTAAATTACTTATTTTCCTCCAAAAACCAACCTTAGAAAAATAGACTAAGTTATAAGCACACATATTTTTTAGCCAAAAGACAACAAAAAATTAAAAAACAGGTGGTTTCTTCTAGGAATATACCTATAACCAGAGTAGCCAATACTCTCTCTTGCTCTCTTGATATCTAAGAGAGCACGATCCACGGGTTGATCCTTGCTAATGGAGTTAGATTTAGTCAACACCTAGTGCTTCATCAATCTCTTTTTTTTAAAGAAAAGCAAATTAGGTTAAGAGAAAATTAGCGTACTACTGCCTTAGAGATGACACAATCAGCAAAAAGAGAGAAGAACAGCCATCCCAACAACAAAAGCAGAGTAGAGATTGTAAGATTACAATTACTCGTGCAATACATAAAAGTTTCGCATGTATATCATCCATTGTGGCAAGCTTCTAGCCACCTTTACAAAAGAAAAGATGATGGTTGCCCTTACTTTTTCACACATTGAAAGGCATTGCAAGTAATTGGCTCTATGTTCCTCATGCAGCTGAATGGTGGAAGGGCGACGTGATGGCTATCCTGGAGGAAGGGTTGCGACTTGGAACCCCCTTCAATCTCTCAGATGCATACACCATAAACGGTCAACCTGGAGATCTCTACTCATGCTCAAAAAACAGTGAGAATGCAACTTATCAGCTCTGAAGTTCATTTTTTTTTTCGATAGAGAAAGCTGGGGTTAAGCAGACCCCTACCAGTTATACAACCATATCATTGGGATTCGAACTTGCAACGTCCGAACACAAGGTGCACTAACTGCTCTGAAGTTCATGTTTGCTTCATGGGAAAACAGCTCATTTTTCCTATGAATAGAGCTCTTTTCTCACGGATGAAACAAACGTATGCAAACATGTCAAAACTATCACATGGGAGAATTGTTTTTTCATGGACCACGTTTTTGGGGAGAAAATGCTTTCACAAGGCCTCTTGTGAAAACGTTCCTCATGGTTTTTCTCATCCGGTTTGGTCACACATCCTTTTTCTTTCTCTTACTTTGCCTTTGTAATTATACTTTTTTTGCTTTCTTATTTAATTAAGTAGTCGTATTTTTATGAGGTCTACCATTCTACAATGTTTTTTCTTCTCATTTATAAATCAAAAAATAAAAGAAACTTGAGATGAGAGGATTCTTGATGTGATTTTATTTTCATATGAAAGAAGGTTTTCACACAAGAAAACGTATTTTATGAGACAAACATGTCCAGATGGCATCCAGACATTGGAGAAATGAGACCAACAAAAGAGATGTTGCACAGTTTTGTTTTATGAGATTTCATAGAGAATATGGGAACTTTGCCTTTTTTTAGTTTGTTTTTTTGCTGAAAAAAATGACATCAAAAAATAAGTTGAAAAAAAAATCAGCAAACGATAGATACGGGTTTAATTCAGTTTTAATTCTATAAAACAGAGTCAAAGAAATGGACATATATATGATCTATCTGGATAGGCTATCAATTAAGGCAAGTTAGGGTACAGGAACTATGAGATTCAGATTCAAGAATCATTGTGATCCAAACTCAAGATATGATCCAACTAGATCCATAATTAAGTTTTTTTGAAAAGTATTCTTTTTAAATATAAATTTTCGTATTCTAAACATTCCTCTTAAAGGAACATGTTTTTTGCAGTTTTTTTGAAAGAGACGGAGTTTCAGTTTTTTTTTTTCAAAAGGTGTATTAAAAAGACGTGTTGGAAAGGAGCCATATTGCTAACTATGGTTTTACCTGATGATCTGCTATCAATTAAGGCACGAGAGGGGGCAGCCAACCTGTTTAAAGCAATTGGGATCAAGTGGAATCACATTTCACAAATACAAATGCATTGTACCGCTGCACCTGACCACCATCCATCTGGTGTTGGGCCCCACTCTAGCAGGCTGTGAAGATGGAGGGTGATCAGGTGCATCAACACGTTAATTGCTCATTTGTGCAATGTGATTGCACCTTATCCTGCCTCTGTTTAAAGCCAAGTCTGCTCCCTAGCAGAATATTCTTCATAAATGAAAATTACATATTAGAAATCCATCTCCTTTTCTTTCATTCATTGCGACTCTAATATACCTTGTGCAAATCGTTGCTAGGCACTACTCGATTTTCAGTTGAGAAAGGCAAAACTTACCTCTTTCGGGTGATCAACTCTGCATTGAGCAACGGGCACTTCTTTGGCATAGCAAATCACAACCTGACACTAGTTGGGAGAGATGGCGCCTACTTCAAGCATTTCACTGTGACACATCTCATGATAAGTCCAGGCCAAGCGATGGACTTGCTTGTGAAGACCGACCAGGAGCCAGGTCTATATTACATGGCCGCTAGTCCCTACGCTGCTGGTAAAGGAGTCAACTTTGACAATACTACGACCACAGCAATACTCGAATACAAAGGGTACAAAGGGTTCAACACTTCTTCAAGCACACCATTCCCATCCCTTCCACTTTATAACGATAACGAGGCGGTGATACAGTTCGTCTCCAGACAACGAAGCCTAGCAGATGCTAAGCATCCCCTTTCAGTTCCAATGAAAATTGACAGAAGGCTTGCGTTCTCTTTTTCTGTCAATTACTTGCCTTGCAATACCACTTATTGCACTGGCAAGAAGCTAGCCGCTAGTGTCAACAATGTGTCCTTTCAGACTCCAACTATAGACATACTTCAAGCATACTACGGAAGTATCAACGGCGTCTACACCACAGACTTCCCCAATTTCACAAAGATTTTCAATTTCACAGAAGACCCTTTTCCAACGAATTCCACTTTTACCACCACGGGGACGAAGGTGGTGGTGTTGGATTATAACGAAACGGTTGAACTGGTGTTACAGGGGACTAACATGAACTCAGGGGAGAACCATCCTATTCATCTCCATGGCTACAGCTTTTATGTTATGAACCGCAACTTCGGTAATTTCGATCCAAACATGTCTCCCAAGAATTTCAATGTGATTGATCCACCATTGGAAAATACTGTTGGAATTCCTACAAATGGATGGGCAGTACTGAGGTTCAGAGCAAATAACCCAGGTAAAATTACAATCAACTACTCTGTGACGAAGTATGTAGATAGGCAACCCTAATTGGTGTTTGTGTCTGCAGGTGTTTGGCTCATGCATTGTCACTTGGAGCGCCACTTCTCTTGGGGAATGATTGCCATCTTCATAGTAAAGAACGGTCCAACTAAAGAAACAAGTATGTTGCCTCCACCACCGTATATGCCTCCATGTTGAGGGCCAGATTGAACATTCCTTGCTATTCCGTGTGGCTCTGATACATGCTAGTGAAGGGGCAGTGCACTAAGAGAGAGAGAGAGAGAGAGAGAGAGAGAGAGAGAGAGTTGGTAGTGAAATAAAATTGTTACATCTATCTATTTTATTATTTTGGTGTGCTATCAATCTTACAGAGAGAAAGGTTCAAGAGAGATGAACACTAAAAAACATCAATTTATTGGATAATAATCTTCGCTCATACTCAAAATACATATGGAGTTGGGGGGCCTTTCTACGCACCTCTCATGGATAAATGATAACTTTTTGGCCTCTCTATTATGAACCTCATATCTAAATAAGATTTTTTATCTTAATGTTTCACTTATCATTACTAATGACATGTAGACCACTACTTTAACTCACATAACTCATGACTCGTATAACTTCCCTCTAGACTCTTCACATGCCATCTCAATAGCTCAGCACTTGATACATGTCCCACTACATGCATTACACGACTTGCCTACTATGTGCAAAACTCACATTAACACTTTTTTTATGCTCATATTGTTCATATTATATCATGCAAATAACAATTTTGCCAATAAAATCTCTACACACCACACATTGACAAAACTACCCATAACTCTTAATTACATGACAAATTCAATATTTGACTTTACTTCACAACCCAAAATGAGTTTACACTTCCAACAATCCCCCTTTAATGTTATTTGCTCCACTGACTTGCAATACACCAATTCAATTTATGAAAAATGATCGTACTTATGACAAATTTGACGTGTTTTCCCAAATGCCCTATAAATTTTGAAATCCGCCCAAATTTCCCAAGTTCATGACTTTTTTAGGACCTTTTTACACTTAGCACGAGCGGATCTCTCAATTTTCACGCATGTCGCAATGCTCTCCCAATCTCGACGATATTTTCGTAGATATCATAAATTTCACATAATATACAACATGAAAATGACTATTTTACATCCAATAAAGTATATTTGCATGATGAACGCACACATCTTCAACACCTTGCAACCCCCATGTGAAATTCCTCCTTGCTTCTTTTGCAACCCCCATGCAAAATTTTGAATTGTGCAACACTTCTTGCAAGAATCTCTTTATAAAGTTCTTCAAGAGTTTTGCGTTGGTGGTTGCGAAAGTCTACTTTCAATGCAAAATTCATAAAAAGTTTGCAGAATTCACGAACTTTCACATGTCGACTTTAAGCAATGTGAGACTCCATTTTAGCATGTGAATTTACCTGTATATATATATATATATATATATATATATATATATATATATATATATATATATATATATATATATTTAGAGTGCGAATTTCATCACAAGTTTCACGTTAGTGGTTACAAAAGTCTACTTTCAATGTGAAATTCAAGAAAAGTTTGAGCAATTTATGAACTTTCGCATGTTTTTGACTTTGAGCGATGCAAGATTATGTTTTAGCATGCAAATTTACCATATATAGGTATTTAAAGTGAGAATTTTCTCAAGAGTTTCATGTTGGTGGTAATGAAATTCCTGAAATGTTTGTAGAATTTCAGAAAGGTTTGCAGAAATCACAAAATTTCACATGAGGTGATGCAAAATTTCTTTTTTGTGTGAGAATTTCACAAGCACTAAAAGTGACGTTTTGTTTCTTAAAGCCTTTTATGCATAATCTAGGGCTATTTTCGCATAACCTAGGTTCTTGTGGTCCACAATCGGTGGTCCCCAAACCTCTTTCTTATCAGCAAAATCTCCAACTATTTTCGATGAATATTTTTGGCGAAATACACATCAATGATACTTTTATCGACGATTATTTCAGCCAATCTGTTGATTTTTTTCAATAAGGTCATTTTTCATTGGTGAATCAATTTTTTTTTTACTTTCAATAAGGTCAATTTCCACACATTAGTTAAAGAATGGATGAAAATTTTTGTTTTTTTTATTGTTCAATTTCTTATTAAAGAATTGTTGTGCAACTTAGTGTTTGTCCACAATCGCAAGAACTGTGTTTGTGTATGAGATGTGTAACAGAGAGAGAGAAAGATAAGATAAAAAGATGATAAAACATTGGCATGCTTTTGTTACTTTGCATGGTTTCAAGTTATCTTTGCATTATATTATCCATTGTAATCCATTGTTTTCATTGGTTTTTCATGTTTGCATGTGAGTGTCCATTTGTAACTTTGTTTTCTTATGCATTTGCATGCCTCTATCCTTGATTTGGTTATACTTGGAAACACCGTATGTTTGTCACTTTGTTTCTCACATTTGTATGTGAGCGTCAAGTTTTTATGTTATATTGTCAGAAGTTCGAATATTGTTTGTCATGCATTTTCAATAAACTATTTTGCATTTCTGTTATTGTAGGAATTTCTTATTTTGATTATTGTAATATGGTACAAAAGAAGAAAAACACACAACTTATAATACGCTTGCCAAATAAGAGTAAAAGTACTTTGAACACACAACCTAAAGTACTTGATGATGCTTACATAGTGGGTCATATTTTCTATACTGAAACATACAATAAGCTTGCTCTCTGAGTAGAGAGGGAACCAGGGGAAAAGGGAGGACTACTCAAAGGAAGTGTTGGTCAGAAGATCTTCATCAAATCTAAGCATACTCCATAAGCTTGTTGAAAAATTGACCAACACTTTTTTAGTCCATTGACATGGAAATGGCTGCAGGGGCGACTGCCCAACTACATCATTAGGAACTCGCTCCATACCTTGTTGCACAAGCAGCTTCCTCTTCAATAACTCCCACTCAGTAGTAACCATGCCTTGGGTGCAACTCGCTAAAGGAGGTGACTCCAGCCTACCAGAACACTTTCTTATCAGAGGTAGTGAGTACTCATTCATCACTAGTGAATCATGTGCATATCCAATCGATTCTTTTTCTTCCCAAACAATATAGGTGATCGGACCTAGCCTCGCCCCACTACGAGGAGTAACTTTGAATCAAACTTTACTGCACTGCCGAATACGCAACTTCTATATGCTCAACTCGCAGGCAACGCCCAACACCAACTCCACTCATTAATGACTTCTATCCCCGACGGTCAATAGCCAGGCATCATTTTTCTACACTTGTGAAGAACATCACCACGAGAGGGGGGTCCAGGGCCTGATCCCGCCCCCTTTACATCAGCACCCAAATGTACGAGTGGTCAACACATCCCATTCTCAATCGCCCTTTTATTTTTCATAGACATCATTTTGAAACTGTCAGTAGTTCTTTGGACTGGTTCAACACAAGACAATGGTGCTATGCATTTATGCCAAACAATTAGCCCTTGCACTGGGCCCGACCTTAAAATCTTACTGAACCTCTCACGAGAACCATGTCGGACTCATCAGTATCGATGCAACAACAACGACATCACATCCACACACTCCCCCACCCTGGGTGGTTGCCTACTGAGCTCACCAACACACTTATTGGCATACAAATCCACTATGTTGGAGTTGTCTTCTCGAGGTTCCACACTCCACCCGAACTTCTTAACTCATTCTTAGGAGACATGGCAAGTGTCGTCTCTGCCCCAAACAAGACAACATCCACATGCTCGAAAAAACTTCACAAGGTCCACTTGAGTCTCTACTGACAATCCCATCGTACCAAGTCAATACAACATCAGTCATGTTGCCTTTTGCCATGGCCTAGGGATTAGTCCAGCCCACCCATTATATAGTTTCACTTACCACTGACATGGTGCACATCATCACTTATCACTTGTCAGCCATGCTACATAAGCTCAACTTTTCGAAAAACTTCCTTGCTACATCCTTCTGATGATTCCAAATAACCTATTGCATCATATGGCTAACCGTAGGAAGCCGTAGAAACATCTCGTGTGGAGTGGGCCTAACCCTTTTCTCAATTCGCAATAAAAGACTCCTACCTACTGCCTCAATGAGGCTAGCGATTTTTGCTAAGCGCCAACGAACAAACAATTTCTTAAACACATGCACAAGACGCCCTGCCGTGTGCCAAGGACAAAAAAAGTTAGTTGGGCCAGCTCGATGAAAGCCCTAGCTTTGAGAAGCGAAATGATCTTGTTCCAATAAGAAAGAAGGTTTTGATCATTCCCCATGGCGTCATTCCAGTTGCTATTTGTAATGATCAATCGACAAATGAAGGTTTCTTTTAGGCCCTTTGACTCCCCTAGTAGATGGTTAGAAGTTCTTTTTTGGGGGAGTTGTTCGTGTTGGGCACATCTCTATCCTAGCTCTTTCTTCATCGGCAGATAGAAGAAAAGTAGATAGATGAATAGATTGATCTCGTATTATCGGTGCAAAATGAGACTTTGTTCATATCCACGTCCTTTTCATGCTTCTACTTCCTCTGCCGCCACTCGTTGGGGCAAGACCACAAAAATTCTATTGTGTGATTAGGTCAGCTACCTTGGTTGAATGTTGAATCGAGAAAGAAATGTGACAAGGTAAGCCACCTGCTACATGCTCTATAGTTGGTGCTTGCTCGTGGTCCAGGAATTCCTACTTTAGTGAAGTTCATTTGGATTGGACCGTGTAGAATGAATTGGGTTCGCTGATGCGATAGTAACCATGGAAAGCATGAGCAATAGACATTTCTTTCTTCACCTATGGTGGGCAAATCCGACGACCACTAGATGGGAAAGAGGTAGGGTTTTCTATCAATCGATAAACAACTATTGGTGGGGTGGGAGGGGTTCGAGTCCATTATATATAAATGCCCAACTAGTTGTAGGCGTAGAAGGAAAGAGGCTTCTTGATAGTAGCTCTGGATCCTGCACAACTTCCTCCTAATCAAGTCAGTCTTCATTTCATCATTGGAGTAAGAAGAACTCTTTCAAAAGTGAGAAAGGGGAAGGAAGGCGGTGAAATAGTCAACGAGGGTAATGATGAAAAAGTGAACCAAGTTGCTTGCACGAGTGAAGTCATATGGGAGTGAGCGAGAGATGGGAAAAGAAGAAGTTGCCTAGTAACCGTATGTTTAAGGTTGCTTTCTTTATAGTTGCTAGTGGAATGCCGGCCTCATCGAATGAATAACTCAAATTGTAGATTCGCTCCTCCTTAGAGAATGGATCGCTTTAATGGTTTGGTACAGTGGGTAACTTTCCTTCCTCTTTTCGCTAGTATTGATGATTAGGGTCAGAATGAGAAGAAAACTACAACCCCTGCTTAGAATTGGGTTGATAGACTCGAGTCAGTAGATCTAATGTCTTTCCCCACCTCTTCTTCGCCATTATTCTTCCCCTGACAAATGAAAGAGCCAATTTGTGGTTCTCAAGAGATAGTACTGACTCGAGTGGTTTTTCCTCTCACTCGCTCAAGGAAAGGATTGGCTCATAAAGTGCCCACCTGACCATCCACCAACATGAGAATTGTAGCTCCATTTGAATTTTTACAAAAAAAGTGTGACTGATTCAAAAGAACCCAATCAAAATCACTTAGGATTGTAGTGAGTGTAGTGCTTTTGAAGACGGAAATCTTGAAAGCCTATGATCTTGGGGGGACCCTAAGATAAGAGTAAGTATAGCTTTAAGAAAAGATATAGAATTTACTACGGGAATACCTTTATCTAATGAATCTACCACTGACCCAACTCTATGGCTACCGACAATCTAAAGGCGAACAACCACTTTTTCTTAGTGTTCTTTGGTATAGTAGAGGCAAACATCTCATGCTATCTTTGTCTGTGGAACTCAGGCCCTATCTGGTTTTATGGCTACCTTGGGTCTACCTTCCATCTACCGACGATCTACCTTTTCTTTTTCATCGGACATAGCTAGCACACACTATAGAAAGATTTACAGCCAAGAAAGAGGCCTTTTTTGAGCAAAGCCTTTGAGCTGTTATACAAATGATAATGAGGCTGGAAGGTGCACGATTCCACTGGCCTGCCTGACAGAAAGAAGACAACTTGCTTCTTATGATAGACTAATATCGATCGAGGCTGAACAGACGACACGAGAGATTGGTCTCTTTCATCTCTCTCTGCTAGGAAGACAACCCTAGAACTAGATAGAACTGCCTTTGGCATGGCATAATCTGTCGAAAGCCTCATTGGGTCACAATGGTAGATCGACGAATATTGGATCAAAATCGGCTACGAGAAAGTGTGAGTATAATATTGATAGCAAGTTTTCGATATTGCTAGAGGTCGGTATAGAGGTGCACCTACCTTTACCCATCTCATTTCCACTCGGTACATTACCTCTCTCAGTTCCTTAATGTTGACATTATCAATGTCTTTTCACAATCCTCATAGCAGATTATCGCTCAAGAGTTCTCCATGAATTTGCAAAAGATGAAAATATCACCTTCATTCACTATTAGCTTCTCACAAAACCATTGGAAAACATCACTTTGGAACCAGTTATGCCACTACTAAGGAGCTTGTTTTAGGCCACATAGTGAATCCGCTTGTAGACCTTCTCATTCCAAGAGTGACGAATCATTTAGGCCATATACATTTCTTTTTCCAAATCATCGTTTAGGAAGGCTTTTTTCATGTAATGCATAAAAAATACATCCTCACCAAGCTGGATTATAGAAATCTTTGATCAATCTAATGATTGCTAGCACTTTCAATAAAACAACAACTAGAAGTTTCAGAATGACCCAAAGATGTGGCTAAAGTTACAAAAAAGGCTGACGAGTTTGTGGCCAAAATATTGTCTCTGATCTCAAAAGCATCAAAGGAGGAGGACGATGACCCATTGGTGAAGAAGTTTGAGCCATTGGCTCACCTTGATGTTGTTGCTAACATCAATCTTCGGCTAGATCAATCAGGAAACGTGGTCACCTGTAGTGGTAGAGGTGAGATTCAGAATAGAGAAGAAATATCATGTACAAAGGTAGAGGAGCTACCTCAACAAAGGGATGATGTGAAGGTGGGTTGATGAGTGAAAGAGAGTAAGGGCTCAAAAGTAGAAGAGGGTGAGGGCTCGAAAGTTGATGTAGTTATGGAGGGTTTGCAAAAAGTGGAGAGTGAGGTTGAGTCGAAGAGTGCATAGGATGTTCCTCCTCCCTAAGGATCAGAAATAATGCATGCATCGAGGAAGAGGTCATAGCAGCCAACAAGGTCTAATGCTCGTCTAGAGGTACTTTTTTTCTGTTTGTGCATGTAAGCATGCTTTTAGGTTACAAACAAGTAGATTGAAACTTTCTTTCAATCTTTAAAATGTTATATTGGTTTGTATATGTAGGATCCATACAGAGAAGATTCAGAGGGTCTAGCATCTTACATGCACTGATTCTACTAGTTCTTAGCACTAACAAATAATGCAAAGGATTGGCTGGATCAGATGCATTTTCAAAAAAAATTAGAGATCACACCATAAAACACTGGTCACAATCTTCTAGAGTCTGTGTTCAGTTCTGGAGTTCGTCAACAAACACATGTCAGTTTAGAAGCATTGAAATAACCATTATATTGGAGGACGTGGCATAAATCACCAGATTTAAGTGTCATGGGGAGCCTGTGATTGGACATCTGTAACGACCCCAACTCATACCCAAGAAAAAGTGCAGATTTTTTTTAATCAATTGCGGAAAGTTTTTCAGAAACCCGGGGCCTTTACTGTTTCATTTCACATCCACAAAACCACAAGGGATCTTACACCCCATCTTTTAAACCAAACCCAAATTGAATCAACTTTATTAATTAAGAAGTGATAAAGTCATGAGACAATTAAATAAGAACATCAGAGTGCATAAAAGAAAATAAAAAGAAAGAGCTTCGTTGTCCATAGAAGTCTGTCAAACAATCATATGATCCCTTTGTAGCTTCTCTCATGAGCAAGTCGCTTCACTAGGCATCTGGAGCTGCAAAAAATATCAAAAGTAGGGTGTCAAAATCCAAAAAATTCTACATACGAATCCCTCTAATAAAATAAATAAGCATAAAGAATACAGATAGGATTCATGCAATAATTTAAGGAGATATCACTAGAATATTTGCATAATATCAGGTAAACAGTAAGAATATTCATCATACAAGACAAGTAAAGAAGCAAGTAAATATGTAGGATCTAATGCATAACAAAAAAATGCATGATGTCAGTGCATATGCATGAATAATTTATTATCTTTAATAAAGTTTTCTTTCATATGCATGTCCCTATTAGGATGCACACAATTTAAGTTTTTTTTTTATTACAGTTGTCCGCGAATACAACAAACGGATAAGAATTTTTTAAGGTCAAGTAGGATTTCTAGGGTAACTTAGCACACACATTGTATTTTATTACTGGATTTCAAACTTAGCCATCGATCGAAACAACCTTCAGAACATTAGACCACCTATCTAATGTCGGGACACTAAGGACTACCCATCCACAAGTGTCACTTTTCTTGGTATACCAAAATAACAACTGTGTTTACACACCACCCCTAGGCAAAGTGGCGAAAGCTCCATAAAATCGTGGCCAGAAGAAGAATTTCAATATCGGATTGAAGGGCACAAAAACGTACATAGAGTTTTTATATCCTCACAGTCCTCAAACCGCTAAGCCCAAGATTACCTTTCCGCAGAAAAAACATCAAAGAGACGTAAATTGCACTATTCTCTTAATTTATTTTCTTATTAATATCAATTTTCATTATTTGCAATTCATCATGCAAAATTAATAACATAAGTTCGCATATCCACATGTGAAGCTCTTCACGGTCCACCCGTGACATCAATAGAACAGTGTAATTAGAATCACAATATCAAATGAGATTTTCGCAATGCATAAATAAGTAAGGAGCACACCGGCTCAAGGCATTCCACTGCTCATAATGATCCACTTTGATCATCCATGCATTCATATGCAAAAATCATTAGAAATATGTCAATGCATTCATTACATATCACATGCTTATCTATGCACAACCATGCATGCCAATAACAATATTCTTAAGCATGTATTCATATTTGGATTTATGCATTCACATAACCATACCCAAAGCATGCTTCCATTCCTAAACCAATTTAAGTAAACATGTAAAAATATATCACTCTTGTGTATGCATTAAACCCAATCCATTATTAAAGAAGGTCTTAAAATTCATGCATTGACTGAGTTTCTATCCAAGTCCAAATGGGTACCAACAGTAAGCATAACTAAAAGGATTCGTCAAGTACCAAAACTGGAACTAATCGAGCATAATCATGGCATGAAAACAACTTCCGATGCATGCACCAAAATTTGGATATTTCAAAGCATAGAGATGAACACACACACACACACACATATATATATATAATTACAAATTTCGTCTTCTTTTTTTGAGAACCTACCTGTCTGGGCCCACTCGGCTAGGCCTGGCAGGTCTGTCAAAGCCTGGCAAGGCCTGGCAGGATGTTGCCAGGCCTGCACCGATCCAGTAGAGGGCTAGACTAGTCCTGACAGGACCAGGCATGCCCAGCCGACCCACTCGACTGGGCTGCCCGGTGCCCAGCCGACACCAGAATGGGTCTGGTCCAACCTGACTAGACCCCAGCCTAGCTAGAGTGGTCTGGCATGTCAGTTCAGCTGATCAATATTCAACTGGTCTGACAGCCAGCCCACCGAACACACACAAAACAGGAAATTTTCTTTTACAGATTGTTGCCCAACAAGCCTGACAGAACCGACCTGCTGGGCTTGGTTCTATCGAGCCTGGCTGGACCAACATGGCCTATGACCAGCCAGCCCAGTCTGGCAGCACCCTACGAGTGTTGTCAGGCTTGGTCGTGCCCAGCCAGGCTGCTGGTCGCCAAGGTCTGGGTCTTGCACATACGTATATGTTTATTTTTCAGGGTTTCAAACATATGCATAAGCAAAGACTTTTCGTGTAGGCATAGTTTTACGACATACTATGATTATGCATACAGATTCACAATCAAAACAAACATATATATGAATACCCACATTCAAGAATATGTATACCTTTGTAGTTGCACAGATTCGTAAGCCAAAACACATGCTTGGGCAGATTTATATGATGATTTTCATGAAACATTAATTTAACATGAAATATACATTCATATCATGATCAAAATCAAGTATGCATTGGTTCATGACATGTTTATGCAAACTTCTATGGCAATATACATGCTTACGCAGATTTTCTTTTCATAACCATATTTGCATCCAATAACATTTATATATATTGGGCAAAAACGTAGGAATCAAATCTAGTATGAAACAAGTGCATAAATGTCATCTTTAACATGAAATCAAATTCTGTTTTGGCAAAAAGACACCATGTAGAGAATTTTTATTTGAGAAAAGATTAAAAGAATCACAAATACATTCATGGAAGAGGATCCATGAATCCTTCTCCATATATTTTAGTGTAAACATCCATATTTACACGTTCTCCATAGATTTTCATCAAAATATTGCATGGAAATTCAATCTATATTCAATTTCTCACTTGATTTCAAGAGAGAAAACTTGTACCTTTGCGTGAATCGGGAAGAACAAGGAAAATAATGGTGAAAAGGGAAGAAGAAGGCACCTCCTTCTTCCTCTCTTTTCCTCTCCTTCTCTTGCTTCCTTTCTTTTTTTTCCCTTTTTTTCTTTTCTTTCTTTTCTCTTTTTTTTTTTTTTTGATCTTTAATGGGGTGAGAGGGAGGTGACGCCCCCCCTTTCTCCAACTCTTTCTAGATGGGGAGTTACATCATTTGAGGATTCTCCCTCTCCCTTTCCAAAAATTTTTCAACTCTCTTGTGTTTGACTTTTTCAAAGTTTCTAATTTTTTAAAAAGTCTTTCTAAAACCTATTATATCCTTCTTAGGCATGAAAAAGGACTCCTTTAAGAAGTCCTAAACATCCCTAAAATAAAAATTTAGAATTAAATGGAATTAATTAATTATTAAATATTAAATCATTATTAATTATCTAGAAGTTTCCAAAAATAGCCAAATTAACTACAGAGACTTCTTAACCTTAGTTAACTCTAATTTAAAGCTTTTACATAAATTTAAAGCTTGAAAATCGTTAGGCATGGATTTGGATCTGGATCCAAATCTATTTCCAAAAATCCAAATAAACTTTTGGATTGGGCCAAATCCAGATTAATATGGGTCTTGAATAGAGTCCATATCCATATTAATTTGGATCAAATTAATCGAATCCAGTCTGATCTAAATCCGGATCCAAACCGACAAGCTGCTCATTTTTTGAAAAATATGATTTTCGGGCCAACCGAAACTCAAATTCTGAAAAGTAAATATCGTTGTGCTTGACATTCCGAGACGCATCCAACAATATATCACATGAATATAAATTCTGAATTCTGCCTAAAAATATGTTGAATTTTGCTTGAATTTAAAGGTCGAAAATAAATTTCTTTCTTACATTTTAAATGACTCATTTAGACCTAACTGATGAGACCTGGGCCAAGCCCAGACTCAAAAGCATTAGTTTAAGATCGAGGTTTAAATGATATTTCTCATATACTTAGCTAAATTTTTGAAAAAACTGTATGAAAATACATGATATTACGTCAGTGGGGAGATTTCAAGCACTTGAGTCAAGTGCTCCTAGAAGCAAGGGAAGATGCATTCGAAGGTGACAAGCTCAAGTTAGGATGATTGAGGAGCCACTATGACCCTACCATTTCATAGAGTTTGAGTGCAAAGTGTGGCACTTATAGTTTAGAGATGGAGGTGAGAGCATTATTGCTCTACTTTTTAGCACATGTTTATTCATCAATATTGGTGAAAAGATGATTCATGGATCGTACTTGAAAAAATTGTACTCACTAGATCACGTCGATAAGTACGCACGGAGAGCTACCGCACTTGCATATCTATATGCAAGTTTGAATGAGAGCACGAATGACAGAAAAAACATCACTGAAATAGTGGTGTTGTTGGAGGTATTCATTCTTTCATTTTTCTTAACTTTTGATTTATACTTAAACATTATGCAGAAATTATTGATGTGCTATAGTGTGTATTAATTTCTATTAATCCTTGTATTTATCTTTGCGTGTCAGGATATGGAAGCACATAGCTATTAGAAGGCCCCTAAGACATGACATTTTTCCTAAATTTATTTGTATTGCAATATGCAGACAACCACACAACGATGAGGATATGAATGATCGAAAAGGGTTAGGTCCTCATATCAGTTGGGAAGCTTGTGTTGTAAAATTACATAAGATGACCACGACACATGTAAGTATTCTTGAAATAATTTTTTACATTTTTTGCTATAATGTGATACAGGATCAACCATGAATGAAATGTTATTATATGTAACGTAGTGCCCCTACGTAGACATGGTGGATGAGGATAAATAGAATGTGGTTGTGGTAGTGAAGGGTCTCGCGAGGATGGATATTTGGTTACACAACATGAATAAAGTTGAGTGCTAGCTAACTATAGCCAAGTGGTTCAGAAATTTGGTTTTGTTTCGCAATTACCCGTCACCCTAGTGTAGTAAGCAAAATCGTTCATGGCACATTTACGGATCAGAAAAAGGATTACTCAATGTTTAACTTCAAACTTGAAGATTGATACGATGCCATGAAAGACATTGATAGCTCATCCATAGAGGAGGAAGTTGGGGTAAGAAATTTGAAGCACGCAAGAAAAACTGCTACCAAAGCGGATGTAGAGGTGACCCTTTTAAGGGAAGAAGTTGGCATGTTAAGGGAGTTGATTAAAGCAAAGGACGTCATGCTACAAAGTCAAGCTGGCCTTATCAAAAATATGGATAAGGTCAACAAAGAATGATTGTCACACCTTAAGCAATAAGAGCAGTGATTGCATATTTTTAGACTGTTTTGTAAAATAAAAACAACATTAAACTTTGTTATGTATATTATTGTAAATAAAGTTATAATTTAATTTTTTTTAATATTGTTTAACTAGTTTGAATTGTATATGCTTGTACGTTTGATGTGTATTTAAAATGTATTTGAAATGAAGATTGAATTGTGTATATAACATGTGACACTTTGTTGGATTAAAGTTTGAAATACATTTGAAATGAATATTAAATGTAATCTATAACAGGTGACTATGTTGAAATAAAGTTTGAAATATGTTTGAATTAAAAATTGAATTTTGTATATAACAGGTAACACTTTGTTGAAATAAAGTTAGAAATGTGTTTAAATTGAAGATTAAACTATGTATATAACAAATGATAATTTATTGAATTGAGGTTTAAAATGTGTTTGAATTAAAGATTGAATTGTATATATAACATGCGACTGTTGAAATGAAGTTTGAAATGTATTTGAATTGTATATATAATAGGTGATTGTATTGAAATTAAGTTGGAAATTAAGCAAAATATAGAATCACTATGTCCCAAAGAAAATCGTCAAGTAGTCACCCAATCTTTGTAACTCTCTATAGCAGTTTATCTCATCACTGGGCTTTTGAGGCTGTGAAAAACATAAAATATACGATAGCATAATCATAGATTATGCGTACGAACTCCTCTAATGAATCAAATAAGCAAGAAGAACATAAATCAAATTTATGCAACATTTTAGAGGAAATACCACAACAATAATTACAGTATTCAAATAACTATTCATGCATTAGCGAACATTTATCATACAACAATATTATATCATAGTTAAGAGAATAGATAAATATGCATGATCTAATGCATAACAGGAATATGCATAATGCCAATGCACATACATGAGTAACTTATTATCCTTTATGAAAGTTTTCTTTTGTATGCATGCATGTCCCTATTAAATACACACAATTTTAGTTTCACTTTCTATTAAAACTCGTGGATACTTAAAAATGGGCACAACAAATTTCTGAGTTCAAATTAGGTCTCCAGTTGTAGCTTAGCACATAATTTGTATTTTATTACTGAGTTTCACACTTGGCCCTCGACCGATATCATGAATCAGTATCATCCATCGAAATATTAAAATTCAATATCTAATGTCGGAACATTAGAAAAATCAACATCCACTAATGTCACTTTCTTGGTATATCAATAACAACAGATGTGTCTACACACCACCCTCGGGCAAAATGACGAAATCTTCCTAAAACTGTGGTCGGGAGGTGAACCCTTAGTTGGGTTCAGGGGTATAATTGCACACAGAGTTTTAGTATCCCCATGGTTCTCCAAAATTAGAGCTCAGGATTCTCACACCGAGGAAAAGATATCTGAAAAAAAGCATTAATTACACTTTTTTATTTTCTTTTATCTTTTCATCAAAAGAGGATTTAGTTATCAATATTTGTTTTGCAATTCAGCATGCAAAACACAACACCAAAATTTGTTTTGCAATTCAGCATGCAAAACACAACTTGGGACTATAACTTATTATCTGTTATTCTTTGTAAAATTTTACTTTTGCAAGTCAAACTGACCTTTGAAAAAAGTTTTTTGAAAATAACTCGCCTTTGTTTTAAAATGCAGGATAATTCCAAGGAATGGGACTCGTCTGTCGGTATGAGGTTTAACCGTTCTTGGCACCTTTACCAGAGGTAATTGAATCAAGGATCAATCATATGCTTTGCTTTACTCAACTGTCTAAATCGTGTTCTATTTCATAAATGCACAAAAAATCAGGCATGTGCTATGACTTAGAGAAATTTATGAACAATGCAATTAATTCAAATAATGTCAAATTGATTTTTGCAATGCATATAACAAAATATAAAACAACACCTGCTCGTGGCCCACTTGACTTACAATGATTCTTATTTGACCACTGATGCACCTTATGCAAAAATCACCATGAGCATGTACATATGAAATCATTCATCATGCTCACCAATGCACATACATACAACCAAAATGAGAATGCACATATATAGTTATTTCACATATGCATAATATCACATGCTTGTAAATATGTCATTCCTTTCATGATTCATCTTATGCACAATATGCATGTGATCATAAGAGTACAACAACAATATCAATTTCAGAATGTACATGTTCACTATATGCATATGTATGTAAACCACATATTAAATTTCATAAGTATAAATAACCAACAATTCTTTTTGCTATTTCGGCAAGCTCGGGGTACAACATTTACCCACCGAGTCCAAGCCATGTTGCCCGCACTCGAGACAGCATTGGTAATCACATAAACATATTCCAATGCAAACATGCATAACGGTTCAGTCACAAGAATATTTAATCTGATCATAAACATAAATAATTAACATGCATACACATAAACATGTAAATCTGGACATACATACTCATGAATCTGAATTTTTATCATACATAAATTAGAACATTTGTCATGTAAAAATTTGAATAACAGGTGTAAATATGAACATCTTAACATGTAAAAATCTGCATTTTGAACATGTATACCTAAACATTTTGGTATGTAAAAAGTTGTACATGGGTTATTTATGTTTGTGTGTATATATTATATATCATTGACACCGCCGAGCCTCGTTTCTCTATGTTTCAAATCAGTCCAGACCACACCAATTTTTTTTTTTTTAATAAACAGCCCAACCGACAGTCAGTTGGGGTTTGTTAGCCCAAGGGCTGACCAACTGACAGTCGGTTGGGCTTGCTAGTCAGTTGGTTGCCCAGCCAATAGTCGGTTGGGCTTCGGCTGGGCTGAACCTGCAACATATATAATGTTTTTTTTTCATTCTTTTCTATTTTGTTTTTTTTTGTTGACTATTATGTGAAAATCTCTATAAAAAGAGATTCTGTGTAACACCACAATAAAAGAAATACAAAGAGTGCACAAAGGCACAAAGGATAACACTCACAAGTGCACGAAGGCACGGATACACATGCACAAAAGCATGAAACAAAATGAACTTCAATTCATAAGTTCCCAAGAGGGGCTTTACAAAAGCATTGTTATTGCATATGCACTCACAAAAAAGGATGTGTTTACAAGGGCCAATAAGGCCTATTTATAATGCAAAAAGAAGCCATAGGGTGCAGTTCAATATGACTGTTGGAGCTGCACCCAACGGTCACATTTGTGACTATTGGGGCAGCTCCAACAACTATATGGAGATGTCCCTTTCACAACAGTCAAAAAGAAAAAAGTGTAAAAAGAAAAAGGTGTAAAAGGAAAAAGTAAATAAAAAAAGAAAAAGTAAAAATGTTAGCCCATTAGGGTGGCTGACGCCTATTGAGTAAAAAGACTGAAATACCCCTGATGGGTATTTTAGTTTACAGCTAAAAGAGACATAATATTTTAACACTCCCACTCAAACTTAGGGGGTCACAACCGAAAGTTTGCCAAGAAGGAAGTTAAATCTTGGAGAACACAACGCCTTGGTGAAGAAGTTTGCCAGTTGATATTCTGATGTAACATAAGGAAGGTCAATAGTTTTTCTTAAATATTCTTTGCGAACATATGCTTCATGCACTCATGAAATGTGTGATTTTTGGCAATGTAGATTGTACTTTTATTATCATAACATAATTTTGTGAGCCCTTGAACTTGAATATTCATATCTTCCAACAAGTTATGAATCCAAGCAAATCTTCATGGTAGTAGATGCCATGGCTCTATACTCAGCTTCGGTGGATGAAAGCGATACTTTTTGTTGCTTCTTGCATCTCCAAGAGATTAATGATTCACCTAAAAAAATACAGAAACCAGTGGTGGAGTGACGGTTATTTGTGTCACCTCCCCAATAAGCAATTAAACTTAATTCAGACGTAGAAGATAGAAATACTCCCTTGTTTACTGTACCCTTTATGTATCTGATGATGCGAAGGATGACGCTCATATGGACTGTAGTAGGTGCATGTTGAAATTGACTAGCAACATGTACTGCATGAGAAATATCAGACCTGGTAATGCTGAGATACATTAGGGATCCAACCAGTTGCCAGTAAGGTGTAAGATCTTTTAGGAGAATCCCATCATTAGTCTTCATCTTTGAACCTACTATTTTAGAAGTTTCGCAGACCTTGTCATCTATGATTCCTGATCTATCAAAAATCTCACAAGCAAGTTTAGTTTGAGACAGAAAATAGCCTCTCTGAGAATAGGCAACCTCAATTCCTAAAAAATATGTCAGAAATCCTAAGTCTGACATTTTAAATCTTGAAGTCAAAATAGGTTTAATGCTCTTGATTCCTTTGATATCATCACCTGTTATTAACATATCATCAACATATAACAATAATATAACAATTCCTGCATCAGATTTCTTAACAAACAATGCAGTGTTAGTATAGCATGAAGTGAAACCATTTTCAATCATTACATTGTTAAACCTATCGTGCCAAGCCTTGGGTGCTTGTTTCAGTCCATAAAGAGTTTTACGAAGACAAAAAACTTTATTTTTAGGGATTTTCATACCAGGTAGAGCATCCATGTAAACTTCTTCATTAAGATCTCCATTTAAAAAAGCATTTTTGACATCCATTTGGTAAATATTCTATTTTCGAATTGAAGCAATGGTGATAAGACATTTGACAGTAACCATAAGAGCTACTGGAGCAAATGTCTCTTCATAGTCAATCCCATATTCTTGATTGTACCCTTTAGCTACAAGACGAGCCTTAGACCTTTCAAGAGAACCATCACTCTTAGTCTTGACCTTGAACACCCATCGACATCCTATAGTTTTCTTGCCATTGGGAAGAGATTGAAATTCCCAAGTGTTAGCTTTCTTAAGAACTTTGAGTTCACTCTCCATGGCTTCTCTTCATTCAGTACATTGTTTGGCTTCTCCAAAAAATTTTGGTTCAAAATAAGAGTGAATGGCACTCAAACAAGCTCGATATTTATGAGAGAAAGAATCAAAAGATACGAATCTAGAGGGAGTCTTTCTAGTTCTTTTAGTTCTCCTAGGATAAGAATCATGAGTGAAAATAGTCTCACTAGGTTCACTATATAGTTCAATAGCACTCCTAAAGGTGCTTCTATCTCTATGAGAATAAGTGATGGGTTCTCTAGATACATTTTCTTCTTGAGGGGTAGAAGGGTTAGAGTTATTGTTGATCTCAACCATTTCATTTTCACTATTATATGTTGATTCATCATCACTAGAGATATCATCATTCTTAGATAAAAGGTCAAAAAGAAAGGAGTAATCGGCATTTTCTAAATAAGATTTATTTTTTTCAAAACCACTATCATTTTTTAAAAAAGTTATATTCCTTGAAATATATAATTTATCATTCTTAGAGTCATAACATCAAAATCCTTTTTGAGTTTCCGAATAGCCAAGGAAAGCACAAGAAATGGCTTTTGGTGAGAGTTTATCATTTTTATCGGTAAGAACAAAGCACTTACAACCAAAAACTCTCAATCTATTATAATCGGGTTCTTTTTCATATAGAATCTCAAAGGAAGAAATTTTATCTAAATTTTTGGATGGAAGTCGGTTGATAAGATAGACGGAAGCAAGAGCCGCTTCAGCCCAAAAAATTTTAGGAATATTTTGGGAAATGAGAAGGGTTTTAGTGGTTTCGATGATATGCTCATACTTTCTTTCAGCCAAACCATTTTGTTGTGGGGTCTTAGGACATGATCTTTGATGGACAATGCCACAATCCTCAAGATATTTCTTAAAATCATTAGAGAGATATTCACCTCCAGAATCGGTCCTAAATATCTTTAAATTACTATTAAATTAATTTTTGATCATCATATGATATGTTTTAAAACATGAAAAAACTTCATGCTTATGTTTGAGAAAATATATCCAACAATATCGTGAGAAATCATCCACAAAAATCACATAGTAAGCAAAACCACCTTTGGATATGACAGGTGCCGGTCCCCAAACATCCGAGTGAATAATTTCAAAAGGTTTAGCACTAAACAAAGTTCTTGGTTCAAAAGGTATACTTCTCATTTTTCCAAGAATACAATCATTACAAGAGAAAGTATTTTTATAAAGATCTTTAATAAAATGTAGATAGGATAACTTGGTAATGTTGGGATGACCAAGTCTCTTGTGCCAAACATTTATGTCTTTATGTTGGGCCACATTACAAAAGGTGTTTTTAGGAATTTGAAGAAAATCCACATAGTACGAGTCTCCTTATCTAGAGCCTTCCCCAATCAATCTCTCGGACCGGTGATCTTGTATTAAACACTTATTAGATGAGAATTGAATGTTACACCCAAGGTTCGTGAGTTGAGAAACGGAAAGCAAGTTTAAATTTAATTTTGGTATAAGTCTAATTTTTGGAATAAAGAAGTTTTTGGTTTTAAAATTTCCAATTCCCTTAATTTTGAGAGAAATATCATCCGCGGTCGAAACAAAAGAAGGTGACACATTTTTAGAATACTCGGAAAGAGATGAAATGTTTGGGGTCATATGAAAGAATGCACCCCAATCTAAGAGCCAAGAAGTTTTACCTGGAGGAAAATAGGTGGATACGGCGGCGCCGGAAATAGCTCCCTTTAGATGAGGTTGAAGAGCCTCCACAATTTGATTGAGAGATAGAGCTTCTTTTGAAGATTCCTCTTTGGATGGTTGAGATGTAGTTGCCATTGCTAGAAGTTTCTTCCATTTTGGGCAAACCGGTTTGATATGACCCGGTTCTTTGCAAAAGTGACACGAGATTTTGCTATAATCTCTTCTTCCTCCTTGATTACCTTGATTTTGATTCTTAAAATGAGGAGGTCTATATGTTCTTAAATTGTTACCGGGTCTAGAAACAACATTAACACCATCACATTCTTCTTGATTTGTGGACATTGCAAGCACACTAGGATTTTGCTTGCTAATGCCCATACGGGTTTCCTCTCCACTTAATTTAGTTAAGACATCTTCAAGAGAGGGAGAGGAAAAAGAGGATAGGAGAGAAGATCTTATTTGCTCAAACTCGGGTCTTAGCCCATTCAAAAAATTGAAGAATCGGTCTTCTTCTAATTGCTTATGACGAAGCTCTATGGCTTCTCCACTCCACTTGGGTTCAAGCATGGCAAGCTCATCCCAAATGAAAGAGAGTTCCGCAAAATACTCTCTTATAGACATATCACCTTGAACAAGAGCTAACGCTCTCTTTTGAAGATAATACTTATGGGACAATTCCCTAGAAGTATACATCTTCTCAAGATACAACCATGCTTGAGAAGCCTTTTTAAACTTTATAATGTTGGCATTAATCCTTGTCTCAACGGAAGAGAAAATCCAAGACAAGATCTTGAAATTCTTCATTTCTCATTCCTCATGTTTCCTACTATATTCCTCAAGAGCATTAGTTCTTTGATCTCCCTCAAGGATTTTGATTTCCCCTTCTTTAACCAAAGTAATTTTAAGCTTTGGTTCCAGAATCGAGCCTTGAATGTAACCCCAAAGCCCTTTCCCTTTGATGTGAGCTTCCATATTTTCGGCCCACACGTGATAATTTGAGCCATTTAGCTTGAAACCAAGAGAAAAATGAGAGTCTTTCTCACCCATTAGAGAGGAAAGAAGAAATAAAAGAATACGTACCACAATAAGATTTTAAATCTTTCTTGTTGTAGTAATCTTCTAAAATATTGAATGAAGAAGAGTCTTCACTCCAATTACCAAAAAGTTGAAGGCAGATTTAACAACACACTTTTAACATTTAACAACACCAACTTCTCTGTTGACTGCAAGATCTGTCTTATGTTCTTTTGTGTGTGACTGGACTGCAATTCATGAATCACAATTTCAGAAATTGACACTACATGTAAGGACTGTAAAGCGTAAGCCTGAAAAATACAAATAAAAAAATGTCTTCTTCTTTGTTCAAGCCTCAGGTTGGCCTCAAGGCACACTTTTAACAACACTACTTTTAACAACACTGCTTATCCCTGATAAAATGAAAACCAATATGAAAGTGTTTCAAATTTTCAATCTATCAGGAAAAATAGGGTTTGTAACGAGCGCAATGACACTTTTATTATCACAATATAGGACTGACCTTGAAATTTTCAATTTCAACTCCTTTAGAAAATCTCTCACCCAAAAAATTTCAGTGACCAAACACCTCAAAGCTTTATATTCAACTTCAGTAATAGATCTTACAACACTTCTAGAAAATTAAATTTCTTCCCAAATAAACATAGTATCCTGATACAGATCTCCTTTCATCTGAGTCACCGGCTCAGTCAGCATATGAATACCGAATGATATGATACACACAATTTTCTTGGATCATTTTTATAATACAATAAGCCATGGTTAAGTGATCCTTTAACATACCTCCCTATACGCTTTAAGGCCAACATATGAACATCTTGGGTTGAGCGCATAAACTGACAAATCTGATTCACGACATATTCAATGTCCAGTCAGATGATAGTTAAATATTGTAAAGCACCCGCCATATTGTGATATTTTTCTCGATCAACAAGCAAAATCCCTTCACTTATCAACAACTTATCCATGCATGTTGGTGTATCTATTGGCTTACAATCATGCATGTTGGTGTATCTATTGGCTTACAATCATGCATATTGAATTTAAGTTGCATGTCATATGCATACTTTTGTTGTGACAACCCAATGTTGCAAAAAGTGTTGAGGTGTAGCGAGGAGCTCAACCAAAAACTGAGGTGAGGAGTAAGCCTCAAGGTGTAAAGTGTAAGGCTAAAAAAAAAATGGAAACTAAAAAAAAACTATAAAAAATATCTAAAAATACAAATAAAAACAATGCTTTATTGATGAAGCAGCAACCAATAAGAAATAGAAAATCTCAAATAAATACTAAAACTAATTACATAATGTACAATGTCCAAAATACCCCTAATGGGTTTCACTTATTACATAATGAAATATATATATAATATATACTTTTAACATTTAACAACACCAACCACTGGGTTGACTGCAAGATTTGTCTTATGTTCTTTTGTTTTCTTTTGCATGTCAATTAATGAATCACAATTTAAAAAATTAGACACTACATGTCAGGATTGTAAAGCGTAAGCCTGGAAAATACAAATAAAAAAAAAGTCTTCTTCTTTTTTGTTCATGCCTCAGGCTGGCGCCTTGAGGCGCGCTTTTTGTGCCTCAAGGCGCGCTTTAAACAACACTGTGACAACCTCGTAGAATCAAAATTTCTATCAACTTCAATGCCTAAAAAATACTTAAGATGACCAAGGTCTTTTATTTTGAACCTCTCATTTAAAAAACTCTTAATATATTGAACAAGTACACTCGAACTTCATGTCACTATGATGTCATCAATATACAATAGAATAACAATAACACCATCATGACCATGATATAGAAATAAAGAGTTATCAACAGAAACATTCACAAATTCACGTTCCTTAATAGCAAGATAGAAACTTTCAAACCATGTTCTTGGAGCTTGTTTCAAGCCATCCTTGTTTATCTACGCACAAGTTTCAATTACATATTACAAATATCTAACAAATCAACACTAGAAAGGACTTAATATTTTACAAATCGATATATATCGCATAATATATTACTATACCTAACCCTAAATCCTTAATATCTTACTAAACCCTAACGCTAAACCCCAAACCCTTAATATCTTACTAAACCCTAACGCTAAACCCTAAACCCCAAACCCTAAAACCTAACCCTAACCCTAACCCTAAACCTAAAACATAAACCCTAAACTCTAAACCCTAAACCCTAAACCCTAAACTGTGCCGACCCTGCAAAATGATTTCTTCCTGCCGACCACGCAAAATTAAATCTACATGCACATCATTCTTCATGTTATTTATCATGATCGTAAGTTGCATCACATTATAGTATGCATTGAGTTGTTATTTACCGTGCCAATTAAAGAAATAACTTATCGTATATATGTGTTGACGATAGCGATTCACGTGACAACGATTTAATGACAACTACGATGTTGTGAAGCGATTTCAATTTTAATTACTAAATGAACATCGATTTGAATATGAAAATCGTCACCACAATCACACACCAATGTAAATGCCGCACACACACACGTTTCAATATCATAATACAAATATCTTACAAATCGACACTAGCAAACACATAATATGTTACAAATCGATATACTTATCGCATAATATATTACAAATCGATACAAAAATTTTGCTTAATATATTATAAATAACATATACCGCTTAAAGGTATATGTTATTTTATTATAAAATGTTTGGTGGGTCCCATAAACATTAAACTCCTTTGCTATAGATGGAGCTCCTCGCAATATTTTCCTCTAAACGTTCAACAAAAAAAAATTGTTGTCGTCTGCTTTCGTCGAAGCACCCTTTGTCGTCTCGGTGAGTTTCATGTAACCATTTGTTTTTATGATTTATGAAGTTACCATGATTTGTACTTAGGTTTGCTAAATCTTACAACGATATTTTTATGTTGTGCAGGTTACCAATGACTTACATTCGTAAGAGAAGAAATACTTTGGCATTAGAGGGAATGACTCTTGACGAAATCGTTAAACAATATGCTTTGTATGAGTAACTAGAAGCATACTACAAAATGATGGCACTTGAGAATGATAAAGAAATGGAGCAATTGCTGGTAAAGTATAGAGCAGAGCCTAATCTGTCAGATATTGAAGATGATAATCCAACGAAAAATGATGAGGAAGAAGTAAAGATGAAAAAAAAGAAGAAGGATGATAAAGAGAAGCAAAAGCAAAGGAAGGAGGAGGATAATGAAAAAAGCAAAGAAAATCAAAGCAAAAAAAGGAGGAGGAGGATAGGGAAAAGCAAAGGAAGAATAAGGAGAAGGAGGAAGAGAAGCGAAGGCAAAAAGAGAAGGAGGAGGAGGAGAGGGAAAATCAAAGGAAGAATAAGGAGAATGAGGAAAAGAAGCGAAGACAAAAGAAGGAGGAGGAGGAGAGGAAAAAGCAAAGGAAGAATAAGGAGGAGGAAGAGAAGTGAAGGCAAAAGAAGGAGGAGGAGAGGGAAAAGCAAAGAAAGAATAAGGAGAAGGATGAAGAGAAGCGAAGGCAATTGAAGAAGAAGGAGGAGGAGGAAGAGAAGCAAAGAGAGTTGAAAAAGGAAGAGGAGGAAGTGAAGCAAAGACAATTGAAGAAGAAGGAAGAGGAAAGACAAAGAAAGCAGATTCAAGATGATAAAGAGAAGGAAAGTCAATGTAAAGAGAAGAAGGATGGGGAAGATAAGGAAAGACAAAGGAAGGAGAATGAGGACGAGGAAGAGAAGGAAAGACAAAGGAAGGAGGAGGAAGAGAAGAAAAGGGAAAGGAAAAAGCAGAGGATGGACGCAAAGGAGCGAAGGAAGGGAAAAGTACAAAAGCAGAGGAAGGGGAGGGGATGAAGAGGAGAAAAGTGTGACCAAGGTACATTAATTGCTACTGTATATCGCGATGTACTGTTGTAGGTATTATTATGTATAACGATTACTATGTATAGCGATTACTATAAATAGCAATTACTTTGTATAGCGATTACTGTGATAGTGATTACTATGTATAGCGATTAATGCAATAACGATTACTTTGTATAGTGATTACTATGTATAGTGATCACCATGTATAGTGATTACTATGTATAGCGATTAATGAAATAACGATTACTTTGTATAGCGATTACTATGTATAGTGATCACCATGTATAGTGATTATTATGTATAACGATTACTCTATATAGTGATTACTGTGATAGCAATTACTATGACAGCGATTACTATGATAGCGATTACTATGACAACAATTACTATGATAGCGATTATTGTGTATAGCGATTATGAGGTTACCATAATTTGTACTTAAGTTTGCTAAATTATATAGCGATGATACAAGCAAATGAAATGATGTTTGTTAAAAGTGATTTGATACACAAATCACTCCAGTCGGCCACGATTTACTGTGATAGGTATTATTATGTATAGCGATTACTATTTATAGTGATTACTATGTATAATAGGACTAATTATGATTTGATATTTTATGTTACAGGCAAGTCAGAAGAGAAGCAAAGCAGCAGGTGAAAAGCTGAAAGGCCGGTGTCAGTGGCCTGTAGCTCTGTCGTGGTATAGAAAGCTGAGTAAATATCAGAAGGACCGATTACGAAAGATGCACTTTGGCAGCCTTCTGGACCAACATTATTTTGAAAATTGTTGAAACACCATGACCCACCTGATCAATAAGTGAAACCATATGACGAACACGCTCCAGTTTGGGGGTTTTGAGATCACCATGACCCTAGAAGATATGGCACGGATTATGGGTCTTAAGTGTTATGGAAGTGTTGTCCTAACACGGGATTTAAACTATAACCCAAGGGACAAGTGCACGACCCTTATAGGAATGTCGATGGAGGAATAGCGTGAGTGTATTTATGGTGAAAGCAATTCCTCATCGATGAAAGTTTATTTTTTTTATAATAAATGGAAAGGTCGGTCTACTACATGTACATCTGAAGCGACTGACCAAGAGTTATGTGACTTCCTTCTTTATTTTTTTGGACTTACTTTATTTTTTGATTGTTATGGTTCGAGAATAAATTACTTGTGGTTGCAGTTCCTGAAAGACTTAGATGAAGTCGACAACTGGGCATGGGGTGCTGCTATGCTCGCACACTTGTACAGTCAATTTTACCGTGCCAGTAAGGGTACGAAAACCGTTGGGGGGTTTTGACCATTTGTTCAGGTATTTGTTTATTATATATTTAGTACTTGTAGACTAAGCTCGTTGAAGATTGTAGTCTTACTAATATATTATTTTTGTAGGCCTGGATGTGGGATCATATTATCACTTTACGTCCTTAGTGTGGCCATGCGGTTTGTGGTTTTTCCAAGATCGGCCAGTGGGCTATAATAAATGTCAAGGAGGAAAATGCTCAGTTGATTTTAGATGGACTGTAATTAAGTGAGGTAAATATTTTAAAATCGTTGTAATGTTTAGCATTCTTAAGTAATCATCACTTTTGGATTTTGTCTTTCTTAGTACAAATCATTATCTTCTTAGCATCTAACTTTCATTAGCATAAATCATTGTAATGTTTAACATTCTTAAGTAATTATCGCTTTAGGATTTTGTCTTCCTTAGTACAAATCGTTATTGCATTTGCATCTAACTTTTATTAGCATAAATTGTTGTAATGTTTAGCATTTTTAAGTAATAATCGCTTTAAAATTTTGTCTTTCTTAGTACAAATCGTTATCGCATTTGCATCTAATTTTCATTAGCGTAAATCATTGTAATGTTTAGCATTTTTAAGTAATCATCGCTTTAGGATTTTGTCTTCCCTAGTATAAATCGTTATCATATTTGCATCTAACTTTCATTAGCGTAAAACACTATCAGTAATTTTGTATGTATGAAACCACTATCAGTTATACATTTATGTATTCCATGGGTATGTATATTAACAAGTGTATATTTGTTATAAACAGACTATACACGACTTCATTATCTATATTCAAAGCAAGAGAACAACCATGCCGGTTCACATCGTCACCCCTTATTTTATGGTATATCGGTTATCGTATATGTTTATTTTCTTTTTTGATTTACTAATGTACCTTTATGTTTTAAACTTACTATTATTACTGTTTCGTTCAACATAGTATCGTCCATCGAATGCCATACACGGCTAGATTTCTAGACGGACTACAATACTGGTGTAACGATGACCAAATGCTAGACTTTTGGTCAAGTGAAAAGGTTTGTGACCATATCAATTTGTAAGATGTTAAATCTATTTAAGGTTTTGTTTTTATTCTTAATATCGATTTTTAAGCTATCAATATAAATTTGTATATCGATTTAAGATATTGTTTTGATTCTTAATATCAATTTTTATGCTGATTCAAAATGTCGATTTTTAAGATATCAATATGAATTTTCAAATCGATTTAAGATATTGTTTTGATTCTTAATATTGATTTCTATATTGATTCTTAATATTTATTTTTAAGCTATCAATGAGAATTTTCATATCAATTTAAGATATTGTTCTGATTCTTAATATTGATTTCTATGTTGATTTCTAATATCAATTTAAGATATTGTTTTGGTTCTTAATATCGATTTATATGTTGATTCTTAATATCGATTTAAGATATTGTTTTGATTCTAAATATCGATTTTTAAGATATCAATAGGAATTTTCATATCGATTTAAGATGTTTTAATTCTTAATATTGATTTAAGATATTGTTTTGATTCTAAATATTGATTTTTAAGATATCAATATGAATTTTCAAATTAATTTAAGATATTTTTTTAAATTTTAATATCGATTTCTATGTTGATTCTTAATATCGATTTAAGATATTGTTTTGATTCTTAATATTGATTTATATGTTGATTTTTAATATCTATTTTTAAGCTATCAATAAGAATTTTCATATTTTATGTTGATTCCTAATATCGATTTAAGATATTGTTTTGATTCTTAATGTTGATTTATATGCTGATTCTTAATATCAATTTTTATGCTATCAATACGCATTTCCATATCGATTTGTAAGATATTTTATGATCAATTTGTAGATATTGATTCCTACATTATGACAATCGGAAAAGCATTGGATCTTATACCTGTTGAATATACGAAAACAAAAAATATGGTTATACAACTCCTTGGACTATAACATTTGTGTAGACCGTGACATTGTGCATTTGGTAAATTTCTATCTATAAGATTATCGTATCTTATACCATGGCCCAAAATTTACTTGCTTTTGCATAAACCACAGGTTGGATTTTTCAGAGACATGTTGGGTGTCATCATTGGCCCGTGGAGGCTTCACGTCGCAGAGGATGCTCCTTTATAAAATAATGGCATCAATTGTGGTGTATTTGTAATAAACTATATTGAAGCAATATACTATGGCTTAGAACCAGAATTCACTATTGTATATTGTACACTTAAACATGTTTTATTATCCTATATTATTGGTGTAAGGGTTTCTATATTGGTCTGACTTTCAATTTTTTTTCCAGAATAATATACCTGGATTCCACACAGAACTATGTGAAAAATTGATGAATTTTTTAATTGCAGAAGATACAAAACCCCAGACTGCAAGATTACCTAGAAAGCAACGAAAGACGCGAGGCCCCTAGGAATAGGAGAAAGTCGTTTTAAACATCTACATGTTCTCAAGGATAACGTGAAGAGGGTTACGTTCTACTACTGAGAGAGAGCAATTTTTTATTCAATAATCAATTTCTCGAACATGATAAATTTTTTGTATACAGACATTTGTAACAAATTTTATAGATTGTGCATACAAATTTTGTAAGACTGTGTACAAAATTCACATTGATCCATAAACCACAATTACACACTTAGCACACATGTTTTGAATATGCAAATCGCCAGCTCAAGCGCGCAAATTGCAATAATATAAATTTTGCAGGCACACGTTTTAAAATCATAATACAAATATCTTGCAAATCGACACATCTTACAAATCGATATAATATTGCATAATATATTATGAATCGATTCTTAATATCGATTTGTATGCTTATTCTTAATATCGATTTCTAAGCTATTAACAGGAATATGGCTCTCTATTAACAGGAATATTGCTTCCTAACACGATGTCTACTATAAATTTATAGGATATTATATCGATTTTTGTGAGATATTATTTTGTTTGTTGATATCAATTTGTAATATATTATGTTGAATTATTGTATATCGATTTGTAAGATATTATATGTTTTCTAGTGTCGATTTGTGAGATATTATTTTGGTTGTTAATATTGATTTGTAATATATTATATTGAATTGTCGTATATTGATTTGTAAGATATTATACTGAATTGTTGTATACCGATTTGTAATATATTTTATTGAATTATCGTATATAGATTTATAAGATATTATGTGTTTTCTAGTATCGATTTGTGAGATATGGTTTTGTTTGTTAATATTGATTTGTAAGCTATTATGTTGAATTATCGTATCGATTTGTAATATATTATGCTTAATTGTTGTATATCGATTTGTAAGATATTATGTATTTTCTAGTATCGATTTTTATGATATTTGTAGTATGATTTCTATTGTAGAATTACAATAAAAATTATAACATTACAACAAAGAATTATCGATTTACAACAAAGAATTATACAATTACAACAAAGAATTATCGATTTACAATAAAGAATTATAAAATTAAAACAAAGAATTATCGATTTACAACAAAGAATTATATAATGCTAAACATTAAAATGATTTACACTAATAAAAGTTAAATGCTATAACTTTTTTGTAGCTGAAGAATCCATACGTGATTCTTATGTTGTGTTGCTCACTTTTGAATTGAACTGAGCCTGTCATGAAACAGAATAATATAAGACACTACATTAAGTTTAACAAGAAATGCAAACATCCTACTAAAATTATTACATATCAAAAGACTTGTCAAACTCATGCCATTGTTTCACTCAAAAAGGTCAGGAGGATTGTAGGTTCCAACATTGTAATGCACGTTTGTAGGGTATTGCTGGATGTTGAAAATTGTACAAGTTAGATATTGATAAGTTGCACGTAATATAATTTACATAGAAAGCAATATATTGTATTGCATACTTGTTCATGCGAAGGGCTTGGTTGCTTAAGGGTTGGTGGTTTCTTAGACATTTTCTTGCCAACCAATTTCAGTGCATCCTTTGACCTCCAATGACTGCGATCAGAGACAGGTTTCCTTTTGATACCCTTCACTAGGTGAATATTTTCATCATAACCTACAATGTTTACTCCTGACTTATTGAAGATGATGTTTACGCTTCAGCGCAATTTCTCATAAGGATCAGAGGAAGCGTGATTTTTACCTACGCTGTTCGATCTCATATTCTTAGATTGGTCTTCATGAGCTACAATGGACTCATGGAGAATTAACTGCACTTTTTCAAGTAATTTCCTTGGCACTTTTCTCATACATACATAGGCTTTTTCGCTTTTCGATGCCAGATCTGCAATATGCATAAGTGACCTACATAGTTGTTGGTAACGAGAGGCTATGTGGCACTTCTCATCAACACTAGATGGACTGATATTATTTGTATCCAGCAGTTCAATCTTTGTTTGTCTTGTCCATCTTCGCATTATATATGACTCAGGTATTTCTTGTATCTTCTCTTGATTAGGTGCCTTTAATGCATGATGACATAAAATATCTTTGAATTCAAACATTTTGCACCACTACAAGAAAATAGGGGATTAGCGACCGATATTAGTGATAGAATTTTTCCGTCGCTAATTATCAATGGATTAATGAGAGAAACAAATTTGTCGCTAAGAACCGTAATATTTACGAAAATATCGACGAAATAGCTTTCGTCGCATAATCCGTCACAAATTAGCGACGGCTTAGCGACATAATGTTTGGTCGTAATAACCGCGTATTTTAGCGGTGGATTTGGCGAGGGAAAGTGTGTCATTGCTATCTAGCGACGGATTTAGTGACAGAATAGTTTCATCGCTACGTAGTTATATTAATGTATGACAACTTTGCGACAGATTTAGGCCATCGCGAAATCCGTCGCTAAATGTTGCGTAAATCCCTAATCAGAGCCCTCTTTCTTTTTTCTGTTCCGTTGTTCCCGCCGGCTGCCCTCTCCCTCCGACCTCCCCATATCTTGCCCGTCGGCGTCTCCCCGGCCCCCACCGCTCGCCGCCCGTCGCTCCCCGGCCTGTCGCTCTACTCGTTGCCCCTGGTTCACCGACCGCCGACCGGCGTCTCCCAGGTTTTTTCAATAAAAAACACATTTTTTTTCTGATAAAAGGGGCGGATGCCCCTTTTAGTTTTTCCGGCATGGCGTCATCCCCCCTGCCTCGTTAGTATTTTCCAGCAGGAAGGTCGACCCCCTGCCGTGTGTTGTGTTTTCTGGCAGGGGGCCGACCCCCTACCGCATGTTGTGTTTTTCGGCAGGGGGTCGTCCCCCCTGCCTCGTTAGTATTTTCCGGCAGGGGGGCCGACCCCCTGTCGCATGTTGTGTTTTCCGGCAGGGGGGCTGACCCCCTCCCGCGTGTTGTGTTTTTTGGCAAGGGGGCGACCCCTCTGCCGCGTTTTTTGTTTTCCGACAGGTGGGGTGCCCCCTGCCGCATTTTTTGTTTTCCGGTAGAGGGGGCGCCCCCCTGCCAAAAAAAATAACCGAGGCAAAGGGCCGACCCCCTGCCGCGCTTTCTGTTTTCCGGCAGGGGGGCGACCCCCTTGCCTCGTTGTTTTATTCTGGCAGGGGGTCGCCCCCTGCCCCTTTTTTTTTTGGCATGTGGGGCGACCCCTGACTGTTTTTTTTTTCCGACAGGGGGTCTTTCCCTGCCCCTTTTTTTTTGGCTGGGGGGCGACCCCCTGCCTCTTTTTTTTTTTGGGCAGAGGGTCGCCCCCTGCCTCATTTTTTTATTCGGGCAAGGGGCCGCCTCTGTGCCTCTCTTTTTTTCGGCAGTGGGGCGACCCTTGCCTCATTTGTTTTCTTTGCCAGGAGGTCGCCCTCTGCCTCATTTTTTTATTCGGGCAGGGGTCGCCCCTGTGATCCTCTGGTAGGGAGGGGGGCGACCCTGCCTCTTTTTTTTTTTGCGGCAGGTGGTCACCCCTCCGGCCTCTATTTTTTTTCGGTAGGAGGCAACGGGTCGTGGTTCAGGAACCCGACGGTCGTCGGGTTCCTAAACCACGTCATCACCCTGTGTCTGTCGCTTCGGGAGACGATCACTGCCTCTGGAGTGTCTTCATTTTAACACAGTGTGATTTCATTTTAACACAATATCTCTTGCAGATTTCTTAACGTATCCCGCTTGTGCTCCGCCACCCGTGGTAAGTAATTGACAAAAACAATGCAAATCAAGTAAATATTCGTGGTGAGTAAGTGATGCAAGCGCTTCACATGTTATTTAATTTATTGGATGCAATACTTTATTGTTCACACACTCACTTAGTTGTTGATATCTAGGACTGCTTTGTTGGACTTTTGAGATCATGCTGAGCATGATTTTAATGTACGAGAATATAAGTGTTCTTATTTTTGGAGTACAGATTCCATGCAAGGCATGATAGTAGTTAGCGAGATATTGAAGTGTGTTTGCTGCAGGTACATGTTTGACATTTTTTTTATATAAATGATTTCCATGTATTGCAATATTTGATGTGATTATATTCATGCTTGCATGTAGTTAATTTAAATTTAATTATGACTTCCATGTGAAATTGTATAATGATAGTATGTTTCAAATTAATGCATCGTGTTATGAATAGTTTTGCACATGAAAATATTAAGTTATCAATGCATGCATCATAATTCTTGTGATTGTATGACATCATATATTGCATGATAAATTTGATATTTTCTTCATCATAGCATTCTGATGGTTATCTTTTAACTGGTTAGGATACATTTCGTAACATCATACGATAAAATGACTGCAAACCATAAATGGATGTACCGTAGGGTAGTTGACAATGAGTTATCGCATGAATATATGGATGGTGTTAAAAGTTTTATTGAATTTGCAACAGCAAAACTACAAGAAAATAGGTGATTAGCGACAGAATTATTCTGTCGCTAGTTAGCAACAGATTAAAGAGAGAAACACACCCGTCGCTATAATCAATGAAATTTACGAAAATAGCAACGAATTTTGCGACAAAATATTTTGTCGTAATGGATGCACCATTTAGTGACGTTTTTTTGCGACGAACAATTTTTCGTCGCTATTTAGCAACGGAATTGGCGACGAAATATATTCTGTCACTATGTTTGTAAATTTGATTTACGGTGGCTTAGCGACGGAATTAATCCGTCGCTAATTGTCGATAAACCTAATCCCAGACCTCTTTTCCTTTTCTTCTTTCGATGCTCCCGCTCCCGCCGTTCGTCGTTCGCCCGCTCCTGCCGTTCGTCGTTCACCCGCTCCCGCCATTCGCCCAAAGACAGGTATTACGGGGATCGCGTTTTCCGATAGGGGTCGACCCCTTGCCGGAACAGGCAGGGGGTCGACCCCTGTTCCGGCAGGGGGTTAACCCCTTGCCGGAAAGGCAGGGGTTAACCCCCTACCGAAACAGGTAGGGGGTCGACCCCCTACCAGAAAGGCAGGGGGTTAACCCCCTATGTTCCGGAAGGGGGTCGACCCCCTGTGTTCCTGCAGGGGGTCAACCCCCTGCGGTTTCGGTAGGCCATTGGGTACTGGGCTTTTCAAGGCCTATGCAAAATGTTTTCATTTGCCTCTTTTTTTTGTGACTTCATTTTAAAACATTGTTTTTTGCAGATTTCTCAATGGAACCCGTTTGTGCTCAGCCACTCATGGTAAGTAAGTGACAAAAATAATGCAAATTGGGTAAATACCCGTGGGGAGTAAGTGATGCAAGTGTATCACATGTTATTTAATTTATTAGATGTAACACTTTATTTTTTACACACTCACTTAGTTGTTGATGAAAGTGCACTAGGATCGAGGCAACGAGCACTAGAGGGGGGGTGAATAGTGCTTTTAAAAATTTCTGCGGAAAATTGAATGATTTTGCAAATCTCAAAGCAAACACACAAAGAACACAAGATTTTATCCTGGTCCGGTCAAACCCGACCTATATCCAGTCCCCAAGCAAAACCCGCTTGAGATTTTCCACTATCAACCTTGTAAACTACAAGATCACACAGACCATAACCGGTCCCACTTTCAGTAACAATCCCACTAAAAGCAAACAACTCCTTTACACCAAGGAGTCCTTCTTTTTTACACAAAAGAAATAACAACTTACAATACAACCTATGAGCCTTCCTTTTGAATGCAAATGAGATGCAATTGGCTTTTGAGGTTGTTGAAACATTCTACTCACGAATTCACTATCTCTCAAAGTGATTTGAGTGAAAAACTGAGGTGAAAATATCACGTGAGTGAGAAAATCAATACTTGACTGAATAAGAGTGAAAAGCAAGATTCAAATCAATTGAATTGTTGTTTTTGAGTATACAATGCACTCATATTTATAGTTAAAAGATTCCATACGTTGAGAGTATAAAAGGGTGTCAAAACGGTCCATTTCGAACGATCAAAACGTTTGAAAAATGAAAAGACACGTCTTTTTGAAGTTTCAGGAAAACGGCAAAATTAGTCGACTGAAACATCAGTTAGTCGACTAATAGTTAGTTATTAGTAGACTGATAGTTATCGTCGGTCGACTGATCTGTTAATCGAGCCGTTTGAAAATCTGAACTTTTGAAACTTAGTCGACTTGAGAAAAGTTAGTCGACTGATAATATCATCAGTAGACTGAAAAACCTTTTAGTCGATTGCTGCTAAAAACTTCTGAAAAACAAACATTCTGTTCGGTCGACTGATAAAAAGCATTAGTCGACTGCTGCTAAATTTTTTTTTTCAGAAAACACATGTTTTGTTCAGTCGACTGATAAAACCATTAGTCGACTGCTGCTAATTTTCCAGAAAACAGACATTCTGTCCAGTCGACTGATAAAACCTTCAGTCGACTAATTTGACAAGAATGACTTTTTAGAAAATATGGCGCAAAAGGATTAGTCGACTGATAAGTCTATTGGTCAACTAATAAACATGAAAATTTAAGAAAAGAGTTTTCTAAAAAGATTTTCAAAAGAGTTTCTTTTAGAAAAGTTTTTGTAAAGACTTTTAAGGTGAAATGCAACCTAAATATGCACTCTAAGTAAGGCTCTTACAAGAATCTAAGATTTTTAATGAATTAAACATTTGCACACTAGTCTTCAAGGATTCTTCACTGAATTCTTCAATTTCTTCATAGCCTTAGCTGAAATGCAGTTGATTCTACTTGCTCATAATCAAAACCTTGTACTTGAAGTATCATGTATGGCTTCATTGTCGTAACAGTTGATATTTAGGGTTGCTTTGTTGGAGTTCGAAGATCATGCTGAGCATGATTTTAATGTATGAATATAGAAGTGTTCTTATTTTTGGAGTACGAAGTCCATGCTAGGCATGGTAGTAGTTAGTGGAATATTGAAGTGTGTTTGCTGCAGGTACATGTTTGCCATTTGTTTGATATGAATGATTACGATGTATTGCAATGTTTGATGTAATTGCATTCATGCTTGCATGTAGTTACTTTCAATTTGATTATGGCTTCCATGTGAAATTGTATAATAAAAATCACGCTTCAAATGATTGTATTGTGTCATTAATAGTCTGCACATGAAAATATTAAGTTATCAATGCATGCATCATAATTCTTGTTATTATATGACATCATATATTGCATGATAAATTTGATATTTTCTTCATCATAGCATTCTGATGATTCTTTTTTAATTGGTTAGGTTATTATTCGTAACACTATAAGAAAATGACTGCAAACCGTGAATGGATATACCGTAGGCTAGTGGACAATGAGTTATCACATGAATATATGGATGGTGTTGAAAGTTTTATTGAATTTGCAACGGCAAATGTTAGTACAGTGGATCCCACAGGTCGGATTAGGTGTCCCTGCAAGATTTGTAAGAATAATCGATTTGTAGAACCTCATGGCGTTAGACATCACCTATACAGGAAGGGTTTTGTAAGTGATTATCAGAACTGGACGTTTCATGGAGAAGAATTTAGAAACAATTTTGATGCACGAGTGAATGTGGTGCACGATAATCCATATATGGATTTGATATTTGATGCCGCGGGAACAGAACTGGGTTCTGCTATGAGTTCTAGTGATGTAAGAACTGTCGTAGATGAAGAATCACCAAACGATGCAGCTAGTAGATTTTATGATTTACTTAGAGATGCTGATGAGCCATTTTGGAACAGTTGCGAGAGTCACACTATCTCATCTACAGTTCTTCAACTAATGAATTTGAAGTCCGAGTATAATTTGAGTCAATCATGTTTTGACCGTTTGTGCATGATTGCGAATTGTGAAGAGTATGTTGCCCAAAGATGAGAAATTGCCACAAAATTTCTATCGTGCGAAAGTTATTGTCAATGCTCTAGGTATAGGGTATAAAAAGACAGATGCTTATCCAAATCACTGCATGTTGTATTTCAAGGATCAGGAAAATAACATATCATGCCCGTCATGTGGGCATCCTCGGTTCAAGCCAAAGACAAGAGGCAATGGTAGCACGAGATCAAAAGAAGTTGCATACAAGTTGCTCCGCTACTTTCCTATCACTCCTAGATTGCAACGATTGTATATGTCTTTAAGGACAGCTAAACACATGATATGACATGCAAATAAAGTTCGACATGATGAAGACAAGATCATGCATCCTGTTGACGCCGAAGCTTGGAAGCACTTTGATCATACTCATCAGAACTTCGCAATGGAGGTGAGAAATGTTAGACTCGGTCTATGTACAGATGAATTTAATCCATTTGAGGGTAGATCAACTCCATACTCATGTTGGTCAGTATTTGTAACTCCATACAACCTTCCACCAAGCTTGTGTATGAAGCGTCCAAATCTTTTCTTGTCTCTATTGATCCCTAGTCCGACCTCACCTGGCCAAAATCTTGATGTATATTTAAGGTCATTGATTGATGAACTAAAAGTACTGTGGGATGACAATGTTACCACGTATGATGCCCACAAAAAACAAAATTTCAACATGAAGGTCGTTGTTCTATGGACAATCAGTGACTTCCCTGCATATGGTATGCTATCTGGTTGGAGCACACATGGGAGGTTGGCATGTCCGTACTGCATGGAGGATTCTAAAGCTTTTAGATTGACGCATGGAAGAAAACATTGCTGGTTTGAGTGCCATCGTCGATTTCTACTCAGTGACCATCCGTTCCGACGACAAAAGAATGCGTTTAAAGCAGGCACAACTAAAATGGAAGGTCCATCCACAAGATTGTCTGGCATAGAGATTTTAAGAAGATTGCTATACTTTCTAGATGTATTAACATATGCCTGCAGTCCTACACCCTTCAATGGATTTGGGAAGGATCATAATTGGACAAAGAAATCTATTTTTTGGGAACTATCGTATTGGCCGACCCTATTGATACGACATAATTTGGATGTGATGCATGTGGAGAAAAATGTGTTTGATAATGTGTTCAATACAGAAATGAATGTTAAAAGAAAAATGAAAGATAATCCGAAGGCCCGTATGGATTTAAAAGTAATATGTAAAAGACCAGAATTGGAACTCAAAGAGTATAATGGAAAAGTACTGAAACCAAAGGCCAAGTATGTGCTTGGACCTGATCAAATAAAACATGTATGTCAATGGTTGAGACAATTGAGATTTCCAGATGAATATGTCTCTAACATTGCTCAGGCTGTGAAGATTGACGATGGACAGTTATATGGGATGAAGAGTCATGATTGTCATATCTTTATGCAATTATTGATACCCCTAGCATTCCATGATATGTTAGACAAACCTATATGGGGGGTATTGTCTGAATTGAGTGGATTTTTTAGAACATTGTGCGCATCGGAAGTCGTAGTATCTGATATAAAGAATCTCGAGGACTCTGTCATCACCACAGTTTGTCTGCTAGAAAAGATATTTCCACCAGCATTTTGCGATGTTATGGAACATTTGATCATACATTTGCCATATGAACTAAGGTTTGGTGGCCCTGTGCAATATCGATGGATGTACCCATTTGAAAGATATATGTTTTTTTATATTTGTCTCTTTAATGACAGATATTTAAAATTTGAAATATATATTTTTGCCAGATGCATGTTCGACCTCAAAAAACAGGTTCGTAATAAAGTAAGAGTAGAAGACTCTATTTGTGAGGCGTACACTTTAGAAGAGATTTCAAATTTCTCATCTATGTACTTTGAACCTCACATTCCAACACGTTACACATGCCCTCCCCGTAACGATGATGAAGAACAAGTAATTGTAGCTGATAAGCTGTCCATATTTCAACCACTTGGGCATGCATTTGGTAGTTGCCTATCAAGGCTCTTGACAGATCGAGAGCAAGACTCAACACACATCTATAATCTTTTTAATTGCTCAGCGATCGACCCATACATCGAGTAAGTATATGTAGATGCAACACAATTATAAATCCTTTCATGTTCTATACGTGCATACATGATTCAGTAATATAAGTATTTGTAGTTTGCAGACAATTTGATCTGAAGTTGCAAAGAGAAGTTTCACATCTCACTGATGCAGAAGTACAAAAAGAACGTGAAACTAAGTTTGTGAAGTGGTTGAAACAGTTGGTAAAGAAGCTAACATAAATTTTGTACTTTTAAACAACACTAAGTTACTTAATTGGTCGTGATCACAATCATTGTTTATGTCTGTGCGTAGGTCCGCCATGGTGATGTTAAAGATCAAGGAATATGTAATTTAGAAAATGGTCCGACCAAAGTTGTGCAATTCTACAATGGGTACATTATAAATGGTTATCGATTCCATACAAAAGATTACGGTATAAACAAATCAACAATAAATAGTGGCGTGTGTGTCAAGGGTAGCAGCTACGGTGAAAATGAACATGATTACTACGGTGTTATAGAGGAAATAATGGAGTTGACTTACTTAGGCTTAAATAACAGGGTAACTTTATTCAAGTGTCATTGGTTTGATCCAACTGCAACAAGACTCGACAAAGCTTCAGGCATTGTGGAGGTGAATCATAAATCCAGGTTTGGAACATATGAACCATTCATATTAGCCTCGCAAGCTCAACAAATTTATTATACTTCATATCCGAGTATAAAAAGTCAGATAGAAATGAATGGTGGGCAGTTTGCAAGGTGAAGTCTAAACTATACCCCGAGTATGATCAGTTACAGGAAGATGAGTTAGCTGAAAACAGCGATTACTATCAATCAGATGATGTCTATGACTTCGCTTATGGTCACGATGTTGCGCATGATATGCATGTCATATCTCCATTGGCCGATGAAACATTCATAGAGGAATGTGATCCAAATGATGTACCAAGTGGATGGGCAAACAATGAAGAAGAAGAAGAAGAAGAAAAATATGAAAGTTAAACAAGTGACGAGGAAGAATTCTCAAGCTAGTGAGCAAAATCTTGTAATACAAACCTCTATTTGAATGCATTGCAATACTTGATGTGAATGATTTGAATTATTTGAATGTATTGTAATACTTGATACAAATGATTTGAATGCATTGCAATGAATGATTTGAATTATTTGAATATATTATAATACTTGATGTGAATGAATGAGTTCTATTGCAATACTTGATGTGAATAATTTGAATTATTTGAATGTATTGTAATACTTGATACGAATGATTTGAATGCATTGCAATACTTGATGTGAATGATTTGAATTATTTGAATGTATTGTAATACTTGATGTGAATGATTTGAATTATATGAATGCATTGTAATACTTGATGCGAATGATTTGAATGCATTGCAATGCTTGATGTGAATGATTTGAATGCATTGCAGTACCTGATATGAATGATTTGAATGCATTGCAATACTTGATGTGAATGATTTGAATTATTTGAATATATTGTAATACTTGATGTGAATGATTTGAATTATTTGAATGTATTGTAATACTTGATGCGAATGATTTGAATGCATTGCAATGCTTGATGCGAATGATTTGAATGCATTGCAGTACCTGATATGAATGATTTGAATGCATTGCAATACTTGATGTGAATGACTTGAATGTATTGTAATACTTGATGTGAATGACTTGAATTATTGTAATACTTGATGTGAATGACATGAATGTATTGTAATACTTGATGCGAATGAATGGGTTGTATTGTACTTGATGTGAATGATTTGAATTATTTGAATGTATTATAATACTTGTTGTGAATCATTTGAATGTATTGCAATACTTGATGCGAATGATTTGAATGTATTGTAATACTTGATGCGAATTATTTTAATATATTGTATGACATATGTTATTGGTTAGAATATGATTTGTGGAGGTTATAGTGGTCGCTCATCCAGTAGTAGTCAGGCCCAGCCTTCATCTTCACGGGCTCTTGTGATAGATATATCATTTAACTAATTGGATGCTTGATTAGTTGAAATGCGCATTCTGAGAATTTCTAACGTATTTTTTATAGATGATGTTTCGCCTGTACACGACCCACCTACACCAGTTGATCACATAAGTCAGGAGCCAACACAAGAAGAGGGTCTTCTCAGTCTGGCACAAGAAGACTCATTCGAATAGTGTATATCGATAATCGACCGTAAGTATTTCGTTTTCAATTATTGCATATCTTATAAATATTTTATATGGATATTTACTGTGTACAAATTCATGTGCAGCACGAGGTTTGATCCACAAGAAGTAGTACGCGAGATTAGGAATTCACTTCTTCAACATCTACCAGGACCAGTCGCTCAATGGAAAGAGTATCCAAAAGAGGTGATAGATAGATTGTGGTCCTTGATGATGCATGAAATGCACATCATGCTAGTTATTTATTCATGCATTTTGTGGTGATTTTAAGGTTTAAAACCCATGATTTGATGTATTTTAATGTCAAGGGATTGTGGTTCAAATTTTAGAAAAATCAGAGTTAAAATGACAAAGTTATGGCTATTTTAGTGTTCAGGCACAAATTTCAAGGTGGATCGGATCCATATCCGACCCAATTAGGCTATTTTGGATCTTGGATCAATATTTAAAAAGTGTAAATCCAACCCACACGCATATCCATACCCATTTAGAAAAGTTTTACAGAAAACCCCTCAGAAAGTGGCGCAGGGCAATATATTTTTTTTTAAACCCTTTTCTGAAAAAGGCAAAAAGTATAAAATATCTTTTTCACTCAGCCCTAGACGTTTTTGGCTTTAGAAATTGCGCCTCTCTTGTGATTCTTGCTCCATCCCCCTTCCAATCTCACATCCCACACCATTTTCAATTGAAGATCAAGAGTGTGCTTGGAATCCAAGCATTTCTTCATCTCTTCTTCCCATCTCTTTCATTTCTTTTTCTTCCTTGTTGATTCTAACTGTGTGTGTTGTGTTTTTGCAGGTGTAGCAGAGGTTGAAGGCACCTTTTCTTGCGTGGAAGTGCGAGACACTCCAACAAGAAGGATCGGCTCTACCTCCATCCAATCTTCTAAGTCACCCGATCGCGAATCGGCTCATTTCCCATCTTTGGTGGATTTCAAACGTGGTACAGCTGCAAAAATATCTCCATGGTGACGTTCCAGCATCCTTGAAGAAGACGAGACGTAAATCCAAAGGCATTTTCCGCTCTCTCCTTCCCCACAATCGTCGGATCGCCCTGGAGGTAGGTCTTCTTCTTTCCCTTCTTCTAGATAAAACCCAAATTGCATGTTGCTTTCTTCTACTGTATTTTCTGTTTGTATGTTGTTTTAAACGTTAGTTTAGAATTTGTGCATAGACCAGCACGTTAGATCTAGTTTATTTTTTTGGTTATAGGTGTTAAATTCTTAGTTTCCAGTTGTTTTATTTTAAAAACGTGAAAACCGGCTAGATCTTATTCTAGCCGATTTTCTCTTTCTGTCCAGTTTAATTTGCTGTGTTATTTTAGCAGAAAAATGTGTTTTAAAGTTCATTTTTTATCCAGGTTTGTCGTTGGGTTTAGGTTAGAGTGTGGTTTTAGTTAAAACCCAAAAATCGGCTAGATTCCTTCTAGCCGATCTTGGCATTTTTGTGTGTGTGTGTGTGTTCTGGATTTTTCTGCAGGTAGAACGTGTCATTCAGACTCGTTTAAGTTGTGTCCAATGTGATTAATCTTAAGGTACAAGTTGGTTTGGTCCCAAGTGTGTCGTATAAATTGTTTTTGAAAAATCGTTGGGTGAAAACTCAATCAGCTAGATATAGTCTAGCCGATTGTATTGTCTCTTCCTTTTTTGGATTTCTGTAGTTCAGTCAACACTAGGGTGTGTCAAAAATTTATTTTGTTTCAACTAGTTCTAGTTAAATTGGTGTTGTTAGTGTTGGGTCGTTGGTCATAGCTTAGGTTTGTCAAGTTAGGTGGATTGGTTAGGCATGTTGTGTCGTGCTTGATGTTTGTTTTCTTTGTTTTGGTTTAATCCCCATCTTAAGTCTGTTGTAGGTCGAGTCTCAGCAATTTTGATTTGATTTAGTTAGTAATTAAGCTAGTTTTACATTTTGTTTGAATGTGATAATATTAAAAATCTAGAAAAATCATTGTCGCTTTTCTTAGTTAGATAAAAATCGATTTTGTTAGGTTGCTTGATAGGTCTTCTTCTTCAGCTGGACGTCTGCCATTAGAGGTCCAGCTGAAGCTTAATTTTAATTAGTAAGTTCTTAGAATTAGGTAGGTTCATTCCCTTGTCTAGGTTCATTTGAGTGGTTATTATAGAAAAACGTTTTTAGAGGTCTTGTTTAGGTAGTTTTGGATTTTGAATGGTGTCTAATTTAGCCTTTCTAAAAATTGTGTTTTCCATGTCATGGTTACCTATTGAATTAATTTAGTTGTAGTTTAGTGATAATATAGGTTGTTCATTTAGGTTAAGTTGAGTTTTAGAAAGAGGAAACTTGAGTACTAGTGATGTGGAAATTGAATTTGGTAACTTTGGATTTCCTCAATTTCGTGTGATCCAATTTAAGGAAGCTTTGAATTTGGGTGTCTAGCCTAAGGAGTAAGATTTGAGCTCGTGTATTTTGGGAAATAAAATTTGAAATCTTAAAGTGCTTTCCAAAAGGGTTGTCTACGGTTTTGAGAAAGGATTTAATTATATATAAAATTTTTAGAAAACTCAAACCGTGTGGGGTCCCTTATAGTTGGACGGTTTCATATCTTTACCTCCTAATTTGATGTTGAAAGCAATTAAGGCAAGTAATATTCTTTTGGGCTGGACGATTTAGCCTTCTCCAATTCCCTAAATTGGATTTGAACGCAATAAAGGAGAAGATTCTCCTTTGATTGGACGGTTTTTGATATAATTCAAACTTTCCAATTTGAGCAAAGGTACTGAAGAAGTGTAACTCCCATCTAGTTGGACGATTTTATCTTACTAAAGCTTCCTAAGTTGGTTTCTCAAGCAATTAAGGAGAGTTAAGGTTTTACTAAATTCGTTTTTAGTAGTTATAACCCTCTTTGCTAACTTTCTATATTAACATATTTTGGATTTACTCTTAACCTTCTTAGTAATTATTGATTTAACCTTAGGTTAGGAAGTAAGTTAAATTTTTAGTAGGTGTTAATTAGTATTAAATTCATTCCATGTAGGTGTGTAATTAAGTAAAAATTAATTAGTCTATCTCAGTTGCGGGTTTAATAGGTTGCTATTTCAATTATTTTCCTAACCTAGTCAACCTAGTTGACCTAACTAGGTGGGGCGTGAACCTAGTCCAAGTCAAACCCCAAATCGTCCCTCTTTAGTACTCCTAGTTCTTAATTAACTTTAGTTTGGTAGTTAAATTAATTAATTAGTTCATGTGTTTCATTGATTCTCTTAATGTTAATATTAACTTAGTTTTGGATGTGCTTCGTATGGTTCTAGTTTAGACTGCAGTTTAGATTGCTTTAGACCGATTTCATTTCATTAAATTACTTAGTTTTACATGTTGGTTATGTTAGTTTAAGGTATGTGTGTCCTCTAGAATAGAATCTTGGTTAATTGTTTAATTTCTTGTGTTTGTCGTTTAATAAATTTGTTTCTGTTATTTTCTGCAATTAACAGTAGAATAACAGTAATTAGGATTGTGTTTGCATTAGATTTACATTCTTAGTGCTAAAAATAGATTTCCAAAGTGAATAGTGCACTGAATTCCAAAACCGATTTTTGCCCTGTCGCACACTCGCCATTTTATGTGCAAAATTTTCGAGTTTTCTGGAAATTCTTTTTCTATTCTCTTTATTGGCGTATTCACTGTCTGCAGACCAAATTTCAGCCCGTTCTGAGTTGATTTAGTCTGGTTTTTAAGTGTTTTGTGAAAATAGCTTTTTCGGGTTTTTAAATTTTGGGTCCTGTGATTTCCAAAATTATCCTGGTTTTGAAACGCTTATAGCTGGAGTTCCAGATAGAATTTTTTAAATCCGTAACAACTGTCAGATTCTTGAATTTGTTAGTTATGGAACAGAAGAAATTTCGGGAATTTTGAACTTTGTTTGCTCTGTAAAACAGTCCATTTGTGAAAAGCTGTCAGAAGTCATTTTTGCACTATTTAGGGGTAAGATAGTCATTTCATTATTTTATCCATTTTAGGTTAATTTTCAGTGTTTTCTGCATTGTAATCAGTACATCTGTATCCATTAACGTAGTTAGACCTAGATTGATTAGTTTTAGAATTATTTTGGTATTTTATTTGATCTTTTAGTGTTAATTAGGATTTGCCTTTGTTAATTTCTTTAAAATTAGATTTAGTTTAACTCTTAGTTTGATTTACTTGAATTGTTTACTAACTTTGTATTTTCCTTGTTTTAGGTTGAAAAGCATACTAAAAATTCCAGGATATTCTTGTCCAAGCGTGAAAAGTCGATAATTGGTGAAAAGACAGAATTGCCCTTGGCAAACCGTAGAAGACTTGAATTGCTTTTCTATTTAGTTTTAGTTTTAATTTGTAATTGTTATTAGAATTGTACTTGTTGACTTAGATTTGTGAATTAATAAATTGAATTTCTTAGAAATAATTGAATAGTTCTCGTTCCCTGTGGATTCGACCCGTGCTTGCCACTTTTGTGGAAAGTCAGTTATTTACTTTTGGTTGACGATTTTCCAAGTATTTTATTGAAAATTATCTTTTAAAAAAAAGTGTTTACAAGAAAAATCAACCGAATTTTGGCGCCATTGTCGGGGAACGGCGAATATATTCTTTTATTTCCTAGATTTCAGTTTATTAATTTGTGTTAGTTAATTAGTTGTTTTTATTTTCTAGTTAGTAGGATTAGTAAGTGAATATAGGCTTAACATAGTTAGTACACATAGGATTCATGTACTGTTTTTCTAGGATTCACTGAATATTCATTCTGCAAAGAGCGATTAGACAGGTGGGTTTTAGAGAACATAGTTTGTGATTTCCTGTATTTTTCATTTTCAGTAAATTAGAATAGTTTTACTTTGTTATTTCATTTATTTAGTTAGTTAGTTCTGACATAGTTAATTTAGACTATTTTTATTAGTTGTCTTTATTTTTGTTATTTGCATTTTAGTATCTGTATTAGCTTAGATATAGATTTAGGTCGTGTGCTTACATCTGGTCTTAGTACCAGTGTATGTAGGGGAAAAGAGCTTTAGGAACCCCATTACATCCATTTGTTGACAACCCAGAGAGAATTTTACATTCTCCTCGAAGTTCGACAACAGTGGGCGATATGGATCCTCCAGCTCCACCTCCAGTTCGTCCACGCACTCTGAGGGAATACTTCATTCCCACAGACTATGTCCAGACATCTTGCATTCAGAGACCCGATGTAGGAGCGCCCCACTATGAGATTAGGGCCAACATTATTCAGATGCTTCCATCTTTTTATGGCCTTAGTCACGAGGATCCCTACAGGCACTTAGACTAATTCCTCGAAATTTGTTCTACTGTGAAGATACAAAATTTTGACGATGATGCATTGAGATTGACCTTATTCCCATTTTCATTGAAGGACAAGGCCAAGTATTGGCTAAAGTCCTTAGATTCAGTAGAGATAGGGTCATGAGATTAGTTACAGCAGGATTTCCTTAGGAAATACTTTCCCATAGGCAGGACGAACCAGTATAGGCGAGCCATCACTAGCTTCTCAGAGCTAGATGGTGAGCAGTTCCATGAGACCTGGGAAAGAATGAAGGATCTCCTTAGGAAGTGTCCCCATCATCAGGTGCCAAGATGGCAGCTGGTGCAGAGCTTTTACGATGGATTGTCTGACAGGAATCGTCAGATGATCGACTCTTCATGTGGTGGGACCTTCATGTTGAAGAGAGAGGATGAAGCATGGAGGTTATTTGATACATTGGCAAAGAATTCCCTCCACCATGCTTCTAGCTCTCATTCTGATAGAGCCACACCCAGTATTCAGAAGAAAGGTGGTGTCCTCGAGATTGGTTCATCTACTGCACTACAGTGCAAGGTAGACATGATTGCTCATAAGTTGGACCAACTTCTCGCAGGACTATCTCCTACTCAGCAGGTGTGTACTCTTTGTGCCAGTCCGGCACATGAGATTACTGAGTGCCCTTCGGCAGCTCAATACCCTGAATTTGTTCAAAAACAAGTTCAGGCTGCTCAGGGTTACGCCAGACCCCAGAACAACCCATTTTCATCTACATATAATCCGGGTTGGCGTAACCACCCCAATTTCTCATGGAAGAACCCACAGTCTTCCATCCAGATGCCTACATCCTCTCAGCCGGCTCAGCCGCCATCATTCACCCAGGGATTCCAGAGGCCGAGCTATCCTCAGACTTCATCCTCATTTCCTCCTCCGATTTCACAAGAGTCTGCCCCCTAGACTTCTTTTGAGGAGAGACTTCTCCAAGCATTCCAAGAGGTGAAAACCTCTGATCAGAATGTTTTCGAGAAGTGTAGCCAGATTTTGAGCTCACACACGCAGTCCATTGCGAAGCTAGAGTCGCAAATGGGACAGTTAGTAGAGGCTATTAGTAGGAGACCTGAGGGTACTTTGTCGAGTCAGGCTGTCATGAACCCGAAGGGCAAGGACCAGATGACTTGAGGCCTGTACCATACTGAGTCACAGCAGCAGGCAAATTCGGTTATGGCCCTGAGGAGTGGACATGAGTATCACGTTGAGAGCAAAGAGAGTAGAGAGAGGATTGATGAGCCAGATGCCAATATTCCATATTCTTCGGCTCAACCATCACCATCATCATTATCCCCCACCTCAGTTCATAAGAAGGATAGGAGTGAGACTTCTCACAAAGAGGAGGACCCCTCGATGTATATCCCCAAACCACCCTATCCCAAAGCATTAGAGTCTCCCGAATTTAGAGGGAAGTAGGGCACAAAGATCCAGGACATGCTTGACATCTTCAAGCATGTGCAGATCAACCTGCCTTTGCTCGATGCTATTCAGCAGGTGCCAGCATATGCCAAATTTCTGAAGGAACTATGTACCCAAAAGAGGAAATCTATAGTGAAAGTTCCTAACAGGGTCCATCTGACGGAGCAGGTGAGTTCAGTGATTCAGCATCAGACACCACCAAAGCTCAAGGACCCTGGAGCCCCTATCATTGCTTGTACCATATAGAACATTCAGATAGAACGCGCTTTGCTCGATCTTGGAGCAAGTGTGAACATTCTGCCCGGATATTTCTATGATTCTTTTGGGCTAGGAGAGATAAGATCGACTCCTATTACACTTCAGCTGGCAGATCGTTCTGTCAAGGTACCGAGAGGTGTCTTGGAAGACGTGCTAGTTAAGGTGGATGATTTCTATTTCCCCGTCGATTTCATCATCCTCGATATGGAAGGAGTGGATAGCCAGCACCAGACTCCGATCATTTTGGGCAGACCATTCTTGGCGATTGCCAATGCATGTATCAACTGTAGGACCGAAGCTATGGATTTATCATTCGGCAACAGGAAAGTCAAGCTGAACATTTTCAATGCCACGATGGGTCCAGCGGGAGATATGGACTGTTTCCATGTAGATATTGCACAAGATTTAGTGGAAGAACAACCCGATCTGTACATTACTGAGGATTCATTAGATTTGTACCATATAGAGAAGAATAGTTGTATAGTTAGTGTAGATGTGTCTAGAGTGTCATCAGAGTTACCTCCTTGGAGAGCTGGCATTGAGCCTCTCCCACCACTTGCGGAGACCCCTGCCAAATTCTCGATTGAGTCTCCTCTGAAACTTGAGTTGAAACCTTTATCGGATTCACTCAAGTATGCATATCTCGGAGGCGATGAGACTCTACCTGTGATCATCTCGTCACTGCTCACTGAGGAGCAGGAGCAGAGATTGCTGACTATTTTACGAGAGCACAAGGCAGTGATTGGCTGGGGAGTGGCTGATTTAAAAGGGATTGATCCTTCATTCTGCATGCACAAAATTCATTGTAATAAAGAAGTCAAGCCAGTGCGGGATATGTAGAGAAGGTTAATCCCAACCTGAAAGAAGCGGTGAAGAAGGAGGTAGTGAAGTGGTTGGATGCCAGGATTATTTACCCCATTTTTGATAGCCAGTGGGTCAGTCTGATTCAGGTTGTGCCGAAGAAATCAGGACTCACTGTTGTGGAAAATGAGAAGAGGAAAAGAATTCCGATGAGGACCACCACAGGGTGGCGAGTCTACATAGATTATAGGAAGCAGAATGTGGCAACTCAGAAGGATCACTTCCCGTTGTCATTCATTGATCAGATCTTGGAGAGACTCGCAGGACAGAGCTACTATTGCTTCTTAGATGGATACTCAGGGTATAATCAAGTAGATGTCCATCCTGACGACCAGAAGAAGATGACATTTACATGTCCTTATGACACCTTCACATTTAGACGTATGTCGTTCGGGCTCTGCAATGCCCCGACAACTTTTCAGAGGTGCATGTTAGCTATCTTCTCCGATATGATAGATGATGTCATGGAGATGTTTATGAATGATTTTTCGGAATATGGCTCTTCATTTGAGGATTGCCTCCAAAAACTTACTCGAGTACTGAGTAGGTGTGCGAAGACAAATCTTGTTCTGAGTTGAGAAAATAGCCACTTTATGGTCCAGGAGGGGATTGTGCTTGGACACATTGTGTCCAAGAGAGGGATTGAGGTTGACAAAGCGAAGGTGAAATTTATTTCTCATTTGACTCCACCTACCACTGTGAGGCAGATTAGGTCATTTCTAGGGCATGCTGGATTTTATAGGTGGTTCATTAAAGATTTCAGCAAAATCTCTAGACCGCTGTACACTTTATTGGAGAAGGATCAGCCCTTTGATTTTAGCGAGGATCGCATGAAGGCCTTTGAGATACTCAAAGAGGCCTTGATTACTGTACCCATTCTGAGACCTCCGGATTGGACACTCCCATTTGAGATTATGTGTGATGCTTCTGACTATGCTATGGGGGTCATTTTAGGACAGCGGATTGACAGGAAGCCCTATGTGATTTACTACGCAAATAGAACTCTGTCTGATGCCCAGATGAATTATACCATGACAGAGAGGGAGCTATTTGCTATAGTATTCGCATTGGACAAGTTTAGGTCCTATCTTCTCGGTTCGAAAGTGGTTGTCTATTCTGATCATGCTGCATTAAAGTATCTTTTGAGCAAGAAAGACACCAAACCGAGACTCATTCGTTGGGTTCTGTTACTATAGGAGTTTGATCTCGAGATTCGAGATAAGAAAGGAAGCGAGAATGTAGTAGCGGACCATCTGTCTAGACTGATCATGGAGACCACGCAGGATCAGAGACCGATCTGTGATTCTTTCCCCGATGAGCAGATCATGTCAGTCAGAACATCACAGTTACCCTGGTTTGCCGATATTGTGAACTATCTGGTTTCGAGATAGATACCTGAGCATTGGAATAGGAATAAGCGCGAGAGATTCCTATCTCAGGTGAGACATTACTATTGGGATGAACCAGAATTGTTTAAATATTATGCAGATCAAATCATTAAAAGATGCATTCCGGAGTACGAGTATGAGTCCATTCATAGTTTTTCCCATTCTTTAGCCTGTGGAGGGCATTTTAGCAGTAGGAAGACAGCTGCAAAGGTTTTGCAGTCTGGATTTTATTGGTCCACACTCCACAGAGATGCACATGAGTTCCGTAGGAGATGCATTAGATGTCAGTAGACTGGGAACATGTCCAAGAGGGACATGATGCCTTTGCTCCCGATTTTGATAGTCGAGATTTTTGATGTTTGGGGCATAGACTTTATGGGCCCATTTCCGCCATCATTCGGAAATTTGTACATTTTAGTGGCGGTTGATTATGTGTCCAAGTGGGTCGAGGCTGTGGCAACCAAGACCAATAATCATAGATTGTGGTCCTCATTCACAGTATACAGTTATTTCTCATAGTTAATGTGTTTCCTATTTAAATTTTTTTTAGTCATGTCTACTAACTTTCTGAAAATATTTATAGGCTTCGAATCGCTTCGCAACTACGGTGGAGAAAAATGATGCAAGGAAGGTGTGGCAGAAGGTGACTGCCAATCGATTTGCAGACATGTTGCACAATATGAAGACTGCAACAAAAAAAACATTTGGCGGAATAGATGATCCACTAAAGTGGAAGGGCCATGACCCTATTACTATTAGAAGAGATTATTGGGATGGAATGTGCGATAAGTGGGCGGGAGATGCATTTCAAAATCGCTCTGCAAAGGCTGAAAAAAATCGAGCGAAAATGTCCGAAGCCCATCTACACACAAGTGGATCTAAGACATTTGGGAGCCATCTGAAGAAAATGGTAACTCATCAATATATAATATTAATTTTATAAGTATTGTTGCAAACTTGTTAACTAAATCTTTTATCATTTAACTTCGCAGGAAGCAGAAAAAGAAGGCATTGTACCATATAAAGATGTGTTTGTTGAAACACATAAACGAAAGACCACGGGAGACTTCGTATCAGAGAAGGCGAGAACGACAACGGTATGTATTTATTCTATTAATAATCATTGCAATATGCAACTTATCATAATGTTATTATTAATTATTAATGCATACTTTAAACATTATTTTGTAGGAGGCATATGAGCAACAAATGGTAGAGCGATATGGCGATGACGCTACTCAGCATCCATCATTTGATCTTGCAGCATGGGTGACTGCAGCAGGTGAACCCAAAAAAGGTCGTGTGTTCGGGTTTGGAAGTAATATGAACACTTCACCTGTTATTGCTTCTTCCAGTTACGACTCACAGACTTCTTCCGCCGACATAAGCTCCAAGCAGCAGCCTATTCTTTCCAGTGAAGATGTACGCCAGATCGTTAAGGACACAATGCGTGACTACTTCCATGAAACCGTCGTCGACGTTCTCCGAACTGAGTTCAACAGTTTTTTGCTGAACAGAGGAACTTCGATTGCAGGTCCCTCTCAGGTATAATCACATATTCAGTTTTTTGACTGCCTTAGAACATATATGAGCATAATTGAATCACATATATAACTTTTTGCCTGCCTTAGAGCACATATGAGCATAATAGAATCACATATAGAGTTTTTGTCTGCCTTAGAGCACATATGAGCATGCTATAATCACATATAAAGTTTTTTGCCTGCCTTAGAGCACATATGAGCATGATAAAATCACATATAAAGTTTTTTTGACTGCCTTAGAACATATATGAGCATGCTATAATCACGTATTCAGTTTTTTAACTGCCTTAGAACACATATGAGCATGCTATAATCACACATTCAGTTTTTTGACTACCTTAAAACGCATATGAGCATGCTAGAATCACACATTCAGTTTTTTTACTGCCTTAGAACACATATCATTCATGATAGAATCACATATAAAGTTTTTTGCTTTGCCTGCTTATAGCACATATGAGCATGATAGAATCACATATAGAGTTTTTTTGACTGCCTTAGAACACATATGAGCATGCTATAATCACATATTCAATTTTTTGACTGCCTTAGGACACATATGAGCATGATCGAATCACATATATAGCTTTTTGCCTGCCTTAGAGCACATATGAGCATGGTAGAATCACATATAGAGTTTTCTAGCTGCCTTAGAACACATATGAGCATGATATAATCACATATAGAGTTTTTTTATTGCCTTAGAACACATATCATTCATGATAGAATCACATATAGAGTTTTTTGCCTGCCTTAGAGCACATATGAGCATGATAGAATCACATATAAAAATTTTTTACTGCCTTAGAACACATATGAGCACATGATAGAATCACATATAGTGTATAATTTATTTCAATATATTTTGTTTATCAATATTGACTGTTCTTTTCTTGTGTAGGTTGCTAGCGATAATCAGCATAGCGGAGCTGAAGGGACAGATCAAGGCAATGAACAAGAAGACGCACAAAATCTTGGCGATGATTAGATCAATGTGTTGAAGAAGTTCTATTTTTTTTTGTTTCGAAATTGTAATTGTTGAATTGTAAATAATTAAACTTGTTAATTTTAAAGTGGAACGATTAATTATTGTAGATTCCTTTTATATATAATTTTATGTGTACTTTGTTTTTTATATACAGAAAATATAAATTGTACAAGAAATATAAATTGTAACGTTCTCGATATTTCATTTTCAAATATTTTTTTTCTTGTTTGCGATGGATTAGCGACGGATATATCTGTTGCTATACATATATTTTAGAGACGACTTAGTGACGGATGTAAATCCGTCGCCAAGTTGAGGTCGCCGTTTAGTACTGGAGGATTTGCGACGGAATACGTCGTTCATTATTCTGTCGCAATTAGCGATGGAACTGGCAACGGATTTATTCTGTCGCCAGTTAGCGTCGAAAAATTCATGACATAAGTTGTCCGTCGCCTCTTCGTCACTAATCCGTCGCTAAGCCGGTTAGCGACGGAATGAGGTCGTCGTTAATCCACTGCTTTTTTGTGGTGCAAGTGTCAGTACAGTGGATTCCATAGGTCGGATTAGATGCCCCTGCAAGATTTGTAAGAATAATCGTATTGTAGAACCTCATGGCGTTAGACATCACCTATACAGGAAGGGTTTTGTGAGTGATTATCAAGATTGGATATTTCATGGAAAAGAATTTAGAAACAATTTTGATGCATGGGTAATGTGGTGCACGATAATCCATATGGATTTGATATTTAATGCTGCGGGAACAAAACTCGGTTCTTCTATGGGTCCTAGTGATGTAAGAGGTGTAGTAGATGAAGAATTCACCAAACGATGCAGCTAGTAGATTTTATGATTTACTTATAGATGCTGATGAACCACTTTGGAAGAGTTGCAAGAGTCACACTATCTTGTCTGCAGTTCTTCAACTAATGAATTTGAAGTCCGAGTATAATTTGAGTCAATCATATTTTGACCGTTTGTGCATGATTGTGAATTGTGAAGAGTATGTTGCCCAAAGATGAGAAATTGCCACAAAATTTCTATCGTGCGAAAGTTATTGTCAATGCTCTAGGTATAGGGTATAAAAAGACAGATGCTTATCCAAATCACTGCATGTTGTATTTCAAGGATCAGGAAAATAACATATCATGCCCGTCATGTGGGCATCCTCGGTTCAAGCCAAAGACAAGAGGCAATGGTAGCACGAGATCAAAAGAAGTTGCATACAAGTTGCTCCGCTACTTTCCTATCACTCCTAGATTGCAACGATTGTATATGTCTTTAAGGACAGCTAAACACATGATATGACATGCAAATAAAGTTCGACATGATGAAGACAAGATCATGCATCCTGTTGACGCCGAAGCTTGGAAGCACTTTGATCATACTCATCAGAACTTCGCAATGGAGGTGAGAAATGTTAGACTCGGTCTATGTACAGATGAATTTAATCCATTTGAGGGTAGATCAACTCCATACTCATGTTGGTCAGTATTTGTAACTCCATACAACCTTCCACCAAGCTTGTGTATGAAGCGTCCAAATCTTTTCTTGTCTCTATTGATCCCTAGTCCGACCTCACCTGGCCAAAATCTTGATGTATATTTAAGGCCATTGATTGATGAACTAAAAGTATTGTGGGATGACGGTGTTACCACGTATGATGCAAAAAAAAAACAAAATTTCAATACGAAGGTCGTTGTTCTATGGACAATCAGTGACTTCCCTGCATATGGTATGTTATCTGGTTAGTGCATACATGGGAGGTTGGCATGTCTGTACTGCATGGAGGATATAAAAACTTTTAGATTGACACATGGAAGAAAGCCTTGCTGGTTTGAGTGTCATCGTCGATTTCTACCCAGCGACCATCCGTTACGACGACAAAGAAATGTGTTTCGAGCAGGTACAACTGAAATGGAAGGTCAAGCCACAAGATTGTCTAGCATAGAGATTTTAAGAAGATTGCGATACTTTCCAGTTGTATTAACAAATGCCCGTAATCTGACGCCCTTCCTTGGATTTGGGAAGGATCACAATTGGACAAAGAAATCTATTTTTTGGGAACTACCATATTGGTCGACCCTATTGATACGATATAATTTGGATGTGATGTGATCATGCATATATTTCACATTTTATTAATCAGTATTTATGCATGATCCATGTCAAAATTGCCTTAAAAACCCCATTTTTATCATTAGTTTTGAGAAACTGCATTGATTGAATTTTATCAGAAAATTGTATTCTTCAAAACTTTTCCTGCATATATTTTTTAGTGTTTCTATTATAGTTAGAATTTCTTAATTGTAGTTTAGTTTGCTTAGGTTTTTATTAGCTAATTTGTAATTTTTAATTAGTTTAGGAAGTTTGCTTTTTAAACAATAAAACATGTTTTGCTAAAAGTGAGTCTTTTGAAAATTATTGAAAATTGTTGGACTGGTTTTGAAAAATTTGTTTTACCCTAATATAATATTATAAATAGTATTATACAGCAGAAAAAAAAGACATTTTTTCTTGGGTGGACTGCACGCCTCTCTCTCTCTCTCTCTCTTTTGCATCCTCTCCCTTTTTCTTTTCTTGTTCTTCTTACTGTATTCTCCAGCATTGGTTCTTCCATCTTCTTCATTGGGAAGGTGCAGCAACAACCAGGATTAACCAATCTTTCCTCAACCCATCTAGCCGACCTTGGTAAGTCCTTCTTTCTACCCATCTTCGTAGAATAGGATTGGTGCATGTCTTCTTTCTATTTTTCTGCATCCTCATTGCCTGTAGCATATATTGAGATCTTGATTTTTTTAATTTTTCTGCATATAGGATAGATCTGATTGCATATTTTCTCTGATGTTAGCTGGATCGTATAACTTTGTGTTGCAGCATCTTTATTTATTGGTTTCATTACCAGTTTAGATCATCAGTTTTATATTGTTTTATGTTATTACATACTTTTAGATTTCACGTTTTCTTTATTACTGGGTTGTAGTTAGTCTGTGTGTTTTCTGTTTTCTATTAGTTTCATAGTTAAATGGTGAAGTAGCTATTAGTTGTTTTTATTTCATTAACAGTAGACGTTAATTGATTTCTCTATTCATTACATTAGCCACAAGTCAAGTCAGTAGTTATTGGGTTTAGTATATATGTTATTAGTTTTGATTCATCACTTAGGTATCTGTTTATAATGCTTTATAACTGCATTGACATCTTGCATTAGCCGTTCTTTGTTTTAGGCATTAGTCACTCCAGTCCTTATTTGTTTTAGTAAACTATTCAGTTTTAATATCAGTTTTAATATGGTTTAGCATGTGGTGTCTCATTAGGCCATTTAAGTACATTTTAATTATCCAATAGCAAATAGTTTATTGATTAGTTCAAAGCTTTATTCACGTTTTTTGTAGAGGCATTAGATAGTTGATGTGTTTTAGGTAGGCTGATCTGAATTCCTATCATTAACTGTTAAAGCTCATGTTTTTTTTCCTTAGTCATATATAATATACATTGCTGCATTAGAGTAATCATGCTGCCTTATAGTTTACTTCATTAATTGATATCATCTTTCGTTAGATTGTCTGAGTAGTTCATGTTAGTAGATTGAGTTTACATGTTTTAATGATCCAGATTTAAGTTGTTGCATAATTCTAGTCAAATAACATAGTTAGTTGCTGGATTTGTTAGTTTGTTAGTAATTTGTTATGTTAATTCATCTTGTAGTTAGTTGATATTTAGTTAACTTAGATTCAAAATTTTCTGTATTGATTAGTTAGCTCTTCTTTTTTTTTTTGAATTTAGTTTAGTATTCACAAGTCGTTACATTAGTTAGTTTCTTGTTTACATATAGTTTGTTAGAAGGTAGTTTTGCTATTGCATCAATTAGTATAGGTTGTTACAAGTTGATTTCTTGAAATAATTTAGTTCATGTTAAGTTTAGTTTAGTAAATTCAAATCTTGTTTTTGCTGAATTCTTTTTATCATTAGTTTATAAATTTGTGTTAGTTGTCTGCGTACTGCTTGTTTTGTGTTGTTGTGTTTTGCAGGGAAGCGTTGGAACATACGGTGAGCCCCTTTTTGTGCCCTCAAGGTACCCTCTGAGGTCCCCTCAAGCCCTCAGAAGTGCCCTCAGAAAAGCAAAAGTTCAAGAAAACATGCATTACCTCAAGAAGGGACAAGAAGACTCGAAGCACTGAAGCCTTCTCTTTTCTTTTTAGATTAGGGTTCTATTTCTGATATTTATTCATTTAATTGGGTCTGTAATAAAACCATTTGTTTTATTTAAGCCCTCTGCGTAGGGCCATACTCCCTTAGTTATTTAATTATTTAATTTATTCTTTTACTTTTGGCAATAAAGAGTAGTTTAGCTTGTGTGTTTGAATACAAGTATTTTCCGTTCCCTGAGATCGACCCGGAATCCACCACTTGTGCGAGCTGGTTTTTTTATTTTTGGTGTCTGGCTTTCACTGGATTTTCATTAAAAAAGTATTGTTTAAAAAAGGGTTTTCATAAAACTCACACCATGATGCATGTGGAGAAAAACATGTTTGATAATGTGTTCAATACAGTAATGAATGTTAAAGGGAAAACAAAGGATAATCCGAAGGCCCGTATGGATTTAAAAGTAATATGTAAAAGACCAGAATTGAAACTCAAAGAGTATAATGGCAAAGTACTGAAACCAAAGGCAAGGTACGTGCTTGAACATGATCAAATAAAGCAGGTATGTCAATGGTTGAGGCAGTTGAAATTTTCAGATGGATATGTCTCTAACATTGCTCGTGCTGTGAAGATTGACGATGGACAGTTATATAGGTTGAAGAGTCATGATTGTCATATCTTTATGCAATGATTGATACCCCTAGCATTCCATGATATGTTAGACAAACCTATATGGGGGATATTGTCTGAGTTGAGCAGATTTTTTAGAACATTGTGCGTATCGGAAGTCGTAGTATCTGATGTAAAGAATCTCGATGACTCTGTCATCACTACTGTTTGTCTGCTAGAAAATATTTTTTTGCCAGCATTTTTCGATGTTATGGAGCATTTGATCATACATTTGTCATATGAATTAAGGGTTGGTGGTCCTGTGCAATATCGGTGGATGTATCCATTTGAAAGGTATATGTTTTCTTATATTTGTGTCTTCAATGACATATATTTCAAATTTGAAATATATATTTTTTACAGATGCATGTTCGACCTCAAAAAAATGGTTCGTAATAAAGCAAGAGTAGAAGGCTCTATTTGTGAGACGTACACTTTAGAAGAGATTTCAAATTTCTCTTCTATGTACTTTGAACCTCACATTCCAACATGTTACACATGCCCGCCTCGTAACGGTGATGGAGAACAAGTAACTGTAGCTGGCAAACTGTCGACATTTCAACTACTTGAGCATGCATTTGGTAGTTGCCGATCAAGACTCTTGACAGATCGAGAGCAAGACGCATCACACGTCTATATTCTTTTTAATTGCTCAGCGATCGACCCATACATCGAGTAAGTATATATAGACACAATACAATTTTAAATCCTTTTATGTGCTATACATGCATACATGGTTCGGTAATATAAGCATTTGTGGTTTGCAAACGATTTGATATGGATTTGCGAAGTGAAGTTTCACATCTCACTGATGCAGAAGTACAAAAAGAACGTGAAACTAAGTTTGTGGAGTGGTTGAAAGAGTTGGTAAGGACGCTCACATAAATTGTGTACTTGTAAACAACACTAAGTTACTTAATTGGTCGTGATCACAATCATTGTTTATGTCTGTGCGTAGGTCTGCCATGGTGATGTTTAAGATCAAGGAATATGTGATTTACAAAATGGTCCAACCAAAGTTGTGCAATGTTACAACGGGTACATCGTAAATGGTTATTGATTTAATACAAAAGACTACGGTATAAACAAATCAACGATGAATAGTGGTGTGTGTGTGTCAAGGGTAGCAGCTACGGTAAAAATGAACATGATTACTATGGTGTTATAGAGAAAATAATGGAGTTGACTTACTTAGGCATAAATAATAGGGTAACTTTATTCAAGTGTCATTGGTTTGATCCAACTGCAACAAGAGTCGACAAAGCCTCAGGCATTGTGGAAGTGAATCACAAATCAAGGTTTGCAACATATGAACCATTCATATTAGCCTCGCAAGCTCAACAAGTTTATTATACTTCATATCCGAGTATAAAAAAGTCAGATAGAAATGAATGGTTGACAGTTTGCAAGGTGAAGTCCAAACTATACCCTGAGTATGATCAGTTACAAGAAGACAAGTTAACTGAAGAGAGTAATTACTATCAATTAGATGATATCTATGACTTCTCTTATGATCATGATGTTGCGCATGATATGCATGTCATATCGTCATTGGTCGATGAAACATTCAAAGAAGAATGTGATCCAAATGATATACCAAGTGGATGGGCAAACAATGAAGAAGAAGATCATGAAGAAGAAGAAGAATATGAAAGTCAAACAAGTGATGAGGAAGAATTATCGAGCTATTGAGCAAAATCTTGTAATACAAACCTGTATTTGAATGTTTTGAATGTGTTATTGCAATACTTGATGTGAATAATTTGAATGATTTGAATGTATTGCAATACTTGATTTGAATTATTTGAATGTATTGAAATACTTGATGTGATTGATTTGAAACAATTTGAATATATATTTTAATATTTTTTATTTGTTAGAATATGGTTCATGGAGGTTACAGTGGTCGATCACCCAGTGGTAGCCAGTCTCAGCCTTCATCTTCATGAGCTTCTTTGATAGGTATATCATTTAACTAATTGGATACTTGATTAGTTGAAATGTGCATTCTGAGAATTTCTAACGTATTTTTTTACAGATGATGTTGCACCTGTACATGACTCACCTACACCAGTTGATCATACAAGTCAGGAGCCAACACAGGATACAAGGTCTTCTGAGTCTGGCACAAGAAGACTCATTCGAATAGTGTATATCGATATCGACCATAAGTATTTCGTTTTCACTTATTGCATATCTCATAAATATTGTATATTGATATTTATTGTGTACCAATTCATGTGCATCACGAGGTTTGAGCCACAAGAAGTAGTACGCGATATTAGGAATTCACTACTTCAACATCTACCAGGACCGGTCACTCAATGAAAAGAGTATCCAAAAGAAGTGATAGACAGATTGTGGTCCTCATTCACGGTATATAGTGATTTGTCATAGTTAATGTGTTTCATATTTAATTATTTGTTATAGTTATGTCTACTAACTTTCTGAAAATATATATAGGTTTTGAATCGCTTCGCGACTACGGTGGAGGAACATGATGCAAGGAAGGTGTGGCAGAAGGTGGCTGTCAATCGATTTGCAGACATGCTGCACAATATGAAGACTGCAGCCAAAACAGTATCTGGCGGAATAGATGATCCATTACAGTGGAAGGGTCATGGCTCTATTACTTGAAAGTGCACTAGGATCGAGGCAACGAGCACTAGAGGGGGGTGAATAGTGCTTTTAAAAAATTTCTGCGGAATATTGAATGATTTTGCAAATCTCAAAGCAAACACACAAAGAACACAAGATTTTATCCTGGTTCGGTCAAACCCGACCTACATCCAGTCCCCAAGCAAAACCCGCTTGAGATTTTCCACTATCAACCTTGTAAACTACAAGATCACACAGACCATAACCGGTCCCACTTTCAGTAACAATCCTACTGAAAGCAAACAACTCCTTTACACCAAGGAGTCCTTATTTTTCCACAAAAGAAAATAAGTAACAACTTACAAAACAACCTATGAGCCTTCCTTTTGAATGCAAATGAGATGCTATTGGCTTTTGAGGTTGTTGAAATACTCTTACTCACGAATTCACTATCTCTCAAAGTGATTTGAGTGAAAAACTGAAGTGAAAATATCACGTGAGTGAGAAAACAAATACTTGAATGAATAGGAGTGAAAAGCAATAAGTAAATGATTCAAATTGATTGAATTCTTGTTGTTTTTGAGTATACAATGCATTCATATTTATAGTTAAAAGATTCCATACGTTGAGAGTATGAAAGGGTATCAAAACTGTCCATTTCGAACGATCAAAACGTTTGAAAAATGAAAAGACACGCCTTTTTGAAGTTTCAGGAAAACGGCAAAATTAGTCGACTGAAACATCAGTTAGTCGACTAATAGTTAGTTATTAGTAGACTGACAGTTATAGTCGGTCGACTGATCTGTTAATCGAGCCGTTTGAAAATCTGAACTTTTGAAACTTAGTCGACTTGAGAAAAGTTAGTCGACTGATAATATCATCAGTAGACTGAAAAACCTTTTAGTCGACTGCTGCTAAAATCTTCTGAAAAACAAACATTCTGTTCGGTCAACTGATAAAAAGCATTAGTCGACTGCTGCTAAATTTTTTTTTTCAGAAAACACATGTTCTGTTCAGTCGACTGATAAAACCATTAGTCGACTGTTGCTAATTTTCCAGAAAACAGACATTCTGTCCACTCGACTGATAAAATCTTCGGTCGACTAATTTGACAAGAATGACTTTTTAGAAAATATGGCGCGAAAGGATTAGTCGACTGATAAGTCTATTGGTCGACTAATAAACATGAAAATTTAAGAAAAGAGTTTTCTAAAAAGATTTTCAAAAGAGTTTCTTTTACAAAAGTTTTTCTAAAGACTTTTAAGGTAAAATGCAACCTAAATATGCACTCTAAGTAAGGCTCTTACAAGAATCTAAGACTTTTAATGAATTAAACATTTGCACACTAGTCTTTAAAGATTCTTCACTGAATTCTTCAATTTCTTCATAGCCTTAGCTGAAATGCAGTTGATTTCACTTGCTCATCATCAAAACCTTGTACTTGAAGTATCATGTATGGCTTCATTGTCGTAACAATCTCCCCCTTTTTGATGATGACAAACTTATTCAAAGATGAAGCATTTAGATGCATAGATGGAGATTTTACTCCCCCTATCAAAATGCTGCAAAACATTAAAAGTTAGCACATTTAAAGCACATATATCACATATTGATTGGTTTGCATTTCCATTCATCATTTCTTCATGCATTTAGAAATACATTCATTCAAAGCTTTCTTTTTCTCTTAATTTTGCATTTCTCATGCAAGATCTCCTGTAATGTAATTGCTATCATCTTTTTCTCAAGATCTCCCTGCAATTTCAAAGTAATGCTATCTTTATCTTTTTCTCCCTCTTTGTCAGAATCAAAAAGAGTAAGGGCAAAAATAGCATAAGCAAAATAGAGATACAAGTTTAAAAATATTACAACCCATTAAGTTTTTCAAAGATCAAAGATCAGAAAAGAGAGTTTAGCAAATCCTTAATGGCAGTTACATCCTTCTGAATTGAAGCAAGTTGTTGAGTCACATCTTCACGAAAGGTGTGTTGATGCAGCTCCAAAGCTTTCAGTCTCTGCATAACTTCATCATGGTCTTGATTTGTAGAAAATTTCTTTCTTTTTGCATGAGATGAAGGTGTCGCAGAGGGTGAAGGTTCAGAAATAGATGGTTCATTAGGATCAGATGGTTCAGTTTGATCAACATTTAAAGGAGGCAGATATTTAATTTTCATTCTTTTAAAAATTGTTTGATCAAAGAACTCTTTTTGCTCAATGTACTTTTCATTTGTTAAAGGAACTTTAAAATGTCTAAAAATACGGGTTAAAAGACAACCATAAGGAAGAAATGGTTTTTGTTTCCACAAGTTTGTAAAATACACATTGGCCCAGTTGACAAAAATATTTCCAAATAAAACATAAAGAGCCGTAGATAGATCTGTGGAATAATAATCAAAAGAACCAGTTTTGGGTAGAACATTGTGGGCAAGGATTCGTCCAGCAATGCGTGCACGAGTTTGAAGATTAGTATTTTTGAAAGGAGGGCAGTGAGGTGCTTCTGAAAGAAGAATTTGTTCAAAAACTCATTCATCATTCAATTCAATAGTGTTGAAAAGAGTGTCTGAAGGTGGAATTTCAAGAATTTCTCCAAGTAATTTTGAATCAAACTCGATTTCAACATCACAAACAAGAGAAGACAAAACTCCAATTTCATGATTCATTTGTAAATTCGTGTAAAACAAGTGAATAAGAAAAGGATAGTGAAGGGTGTCGGCACAAGCATCAAAAAGATGTGAAATATCAGGAAATAATTCTCTTATTTTGTAACGAGAAAAAAAGTGAAATAGAACATTTTGGCCTGGTAAAATAGGTAGTGCAGAAATTGATCCAAAAGTGTCATAGAGAAGGGGATTGAGAAGTAATCTTAGTGAAAAAACATGTCTTGAAGTGGGTGTAGGAGGAGGAGAACCTAAACCTTTTGCAGATGCAGACTTCGTGCGAGGCATGGTTACCAAAATGTCGGCTTCCAAATGACGTCCGGCAAGGAGAAAAAGCTTTCCGGCGATCAAAAACGAGGGACAATGTGGTGGCTAACAATGAGGGGAAGTCGGCCAAAAGGGGATTCCGGCAAAGCACTGTCACGGCAAGAGAGTTCCGACGTTTCAAGATCACGGCCAGAAGATTCCGGCGTCTCCCTGTTACGGTAAGAAAATCCCGGCGATGATGGAGTCGAACGACACTCCGAGGGTTTTTCGGAAGAGAGAGAGGCAAGAGAGAAAGAGGGGTTTAAGGGTTTCGTATTAAAAAAAAAAACGAAAAGGTACGAAGTGAAACGATGCCTCTTTTTTTTTTAAAAAAAAACGGTTTTTAAAACAAATCCAAGGGGTGTCGGGTCCCTTCACTTAAATTTTTAAAAAAAAAATTTAGTCGACTAAAACTTTATCGGTCGACTAAAAAGTGCGACTTATTCTAAAAATATCATCAGTCGACTAGAAATATATCGGTCGACTAATATGGTGCGATACATTCCAAAATATAAAACACCAGTCGACTAAACTTTTATCGGTCGACTAATATAGTGCGATTTTGAGATTTTGTTCAAAAATCAGCATTTTTATAAATCCAAAAACGAGCAAATACCTAGTTCTCTCCTAATTCTCATAAAATCTTCATTTTTAAGAGGTTTAGTGAAGATATCGGCATGTTGTTCTTTAGTGGAAATAAAATTTAACGAAATATCTCCTTTTAACACATGATCTCTTAAAAAATGATGTCTAACTTCAATATGCTTAGTTCTTGAGTGCTGAATAGGATTTTTCGAAAGATTTATAGCACTAGTGTTATCACAATAAATAATTGTTGTGGAGTAATTCAAACCAAAATCTTTTAAGGTCTGTTTCATCCAAAGTACTTGTGAACATGCTAAACTAGCCGCTATATATTCAGCTTCAGTTGTTGAGAGTGATACTGAATTTTGCTTTTTACTAAACCAAGAGACTAAGGAATTTCCCAAGAAATGACAAGTTTCACTAGTACTCTTGCGATCATATTTACTTCCTGCAAAATCTGCATCACTATATGAAACTAAATCAAAGGAAGATGATTTTGGGTAAAACAAACTGAAATCTGAAGTATCTTTCAAATAACGAAGAATTTGTTTTACTGCAGTTAAATGAGATTCCTTTGGATAAGCTTGAAATCTTACACACATACAAACACTAAACATAATATCAGGTCGACTAGCAGTTAAGTATAATAGAGATCCGATCATACCTCTGTAGAGCTTAGTATCTACACTTTTACCATTTTCATCTTTATCAAGAGAAGTAGTTGTACTCATAGGATTCCTTCTTGATTTCGATGAGTCCATCCCAAATCTCTTGAGAAATTCTTTTGTATACTTAGCCTGATTGATGAAGATTCCTTCTTCAGTTTGCTTTATTTGAAGTCCAAGGAAGTAGTTTAATTCGCCCATCAATCTCATTTCAAACTCTTCCTGCATAGCCTTAGCAAATTCTTTACAAAGAGAATCATTAGTAGAACCAAATATTATGTCATCAACATAAATTTGCACAATAAGAATATCTGAATTAAAATGTTTAATAAATAAAGTGGAGTCTACCCGACCAATGGAAAAACCAGATTGTTCTAGAAAATTTCGTAGTCTTTCATACCACGCTCTTGGTGCTTGTTTGAGTCCATACAGAGCTCTTTTCAATTTGTAGACCTTTTCTGGATATTTCTCATTTTCAAAGCCTGGAGGTTGCTCTACATAAACTTCTTCATTGATGTGTCCATTTAAGAATGCACTCTTAACATCAATTTGATATAACTTTAAGTTCATGTAACTAGCAAAAGCAAGCATCATACGAATTGACTCTAATCGAGCCACTGGTGCATAGGTTTCATCAAAATCTATGCCTTCTTCTTGATTATAGCCTTGTGCCACTAGCCTTGCTTTGTTACGAATGACTTCACCATTTTCATCCAGCTTATTTCGAAAGACTCATCTTGTTCCAATTACTGGATGATCCTTTGGTCTATCAACTAGATCCCAAACATCATTCCTAGTAAATTGGTTAAGTTCTTCAGACATGGCTAAAAGCCAAAATTCATCATCACATGCCTCATTGATATTCTTTGGTTCTAATTTAGATATGAAAGCAACATTTGCAATATATTTTTCTAACTGCCTTCTAGTTTGGACACCACTCTTTATTTCACCAATAACTTATTCATGTGGATGATTAGGAACTTCTTTCCAAACCGGTTGAAGAGGAATATTTTCTTGAGAAGTACTCTCTATCAAGGGTTCTTCTTGAAGTATTGCTTCTTCTTCTTCGATAAGAGGAATAACCTGCTCACAATTCTCATCAAATGCAACATGTAAAGATTCTTCAATACAAGATGTTCTTTTATTGAAAATACGATATACTTTACTTCTAGAAGAATATCCAAGAAATATTGATTCATCTGATTTTGAATCAAACTTATCAAGATTATCTTTGGTATTTAACAAGAAACATTTACTACCAAAAATTTTGAAATATGAGATCTTTGGTATACGATCATAATACAATTCAAAACATGTTTTATGTAAAATTGGTCGAATAAGAACACGATTTAAGACATAACATGCTGTATTAATTGCTTCAGCCCAAAAATATTTTGGTAAATTTTTATCTTGAAGCATGGTTCTAGCACATTCTTGCAAAGTTCTATTCTTTCTTTCAACAACTCCATTTTGTAGAGCCGCTCTAGGAAAAGCAAAGTTGTGAGATATACCATGTAAATCACAAAACTTAAGAAAAGATTCATTTTCAAATTCACCACCATGATCACTACGATTTTTTTTTTAATAATAGATGTAGATTTTTCATTTGTAATTCTTCTACAAAGTTTAGAAAATTCTGAAAAAGCATCATTTTTGCTTTTTAGAAAAATCACCCATGTAAACCGAGAATAATCATCTACTATAACAAAAGCATACTTGCTACCATTCAAACTTTGAATTCTAGATGGTCCAAATAGATCTAAATGTAAAAGTTCAAGAGGACGTTTTGTTGAAACTATATCTTTAGCTTTAAAAGAACTCTTGATTTGTTTACCCCTTTGACAAGCATCACATAAGTGATCCTTTTTATATGGTATTCTAGGTAGGCCTCTTACAAGATCATTCTTGGATAATTTTGAAATAATTTTAAAATTAACATGTCCAAGTCTCTTGTGCCATAACCATTGAATTTCATTTGAAACAATAAGACATTTTTCATTAAAAGAGGGTAATTCACTAAATTTCAATGAAATAATGAATAACAAAATTCATCGCAGTCCGTCTTCACTAAACGACGACTTCGGTTTGGCGACGGATTTATCACCGTCGCTACTCCGTCGTTGAATTTAATGCCCATACTAATTAGCGACGGATATATTCGTCGCTAATCCATCACAAAAAAAGAAAAAAAAATTAAAAATTTAATGTCGAGAAAAAATTTCTCGTGACACAATTTATATCTCATGTACAATTTATATTTCCTGTGAATAAAAAACAAAGTACACATCAAAATACATATAAAAGGAAACTAAAACAATTAATCGATTCACTTTAAAATTTGCAAGTTCTAATTATTTACAATTCAACATTTACATTTTTGAAACAAAAAGAAGGTAGAACAAATTCAACACATAAATCTAATCATCGCCAAGATTTTGTGCGTCCTCTTGTTCAGTGTTTCTATCTGTCCCTTCAGCTCCACTACGCTGATTATTGTCATCAACCTACATGAGAAAAGAAATGTCAGTATTGATAAACAAAATATACTGAAATATAGCCTACTCTATATGTGATTCTATCATGCGCATATGTGTTCTAAGGCAGTAAAAAAACTTTATACATGATTCTATCATGCTCATATGTGTTATAAAGCAGTAAAAAAACTTCATATGTGATTCTATCATGCTCATATGTGTTCTAAGGCAGTAAAAAAACTATATATGTGATTCTACCATGCTCATATGTGCACTAAGGCAATCAAAAAGCTGTATATGTGATTCTACCATGCTCATGTGTGTTCTAAGGCAAGCAAAAAACTATATATGTGATTTTATCATGCTCATGTGTACTTTAAGGCAGTAAAAAAACTTTATATGTGATTCTTCTATGCTCATATGTGCTTTAAGGCAGTAAAAAAATTGTATATGTGATTCTACCATGCTCATATGTGTTCTAAAAATTGTATATGTGATTCTACAAAATCAGAAAACAGAGCATTTGACCCATTTCTATTTTCGGGTCCATGAGAGTTAGTCTTAGGAACCCATATCCATTTGGATTTTGGTTTCCTTTGATAATAAGTATTCTTTCTATAAAAGGATTTAGAATAAACATTTCTAGAATAATCATTTCTAGATGCATTTCTATTAGAACTAGAAAGTTTAGTTTTATGAACAAAAGGTTGAGAATAATGTCTTTGATTTTTCACCACATAGTTTGGTCTATTTTGAGTATCAAAGAAGCTATATCCCAATCCGGTTTTATTAACCGAGCATCTTTGAGAACCAAGAAGTTTTTCTAGATTCTCTTGACCATTTGTGAATTTGGTCACTATAGAAAGAAGATCATTTGACTTTTCTTTAAGACTAGATATTTTTTTTTTGTAAGAGATTGGTTCTAACTCCAATTTCTTTTATCTCAATTGCTTGGCAAGAATTTTCCTTCTTGAGATCTTCTATTTCTTGAAGTAACACTTTATTTTGAGAGTCAAGAGTTAAATTTTCAATTTTTAACTCTTTATTTTTAGAACTAAGACTCTTAAATTTAGCATATAAATCATTAAATGCATCAAATAACTCATCATAGTCAAATTGACTTACCAAATCTTCTTGTGCTATAAAACACATGTTGGCGACTTCTTCATTTGATTCTACATCGGAAGATGAGTCACTATCATCCCAACAGGCTTGAAATGCCTTTTTCTTCTTGAATTGGTCCTTGGGCTTGAATTTGAGAAGAGGACAATCTTGTTACGATAATGAAGCCATACATGATACTTCAAGTACAAGGTTTTGATGATGAGCAAGTGGAATCAACTGCATTTCAGCTAAGGCTATGAAGAAATTGAAGAATTCAGTGAAGAATCCTTGAAGACTAGTGTGCAAATGTTTAATTCATTAAAAAGTCTTAGATTCTTGTAAGAGCCTTACTTAGAGTGCATATTTAGGTTGCATTTCATCTTAAAAGTCTTTAGAAAAACTTTTCTAAAGGAAACTTTTTTGAAAATCTTTTTAGAAAACTCTTTTCTTAAATTTTCATGTTTATTAGTCGACCAATAGACTTATCAGTCAACTAATCCTTTCGCGCCATATTTTCTAAAAAGTCATTCGTGTCAAATTAGTCGACCGAAGATTTTATCAGTCGACTGGACAGAATGTCTGTTTTCTGGGAAATTAGCAACAGTCGACTAATGGTTTTATCAGTCGACTGAACAGAACATGTGTTTTCTGAAAAATTTAGCAGCAGTCGACTAATGCTTTTTATCAGTCGATCGAACAGAATGTTGGTTTTTCAGAAGTTTTTAGCAGCAGTCGACTAAAAGGTTTTTCCGTCTACTGATGATATTATCAGTCGACTAACTTTTCTTAAGTCGACTAAGTTTCAAAAGTTCAGATTTTCAAACGGCTCGATTAACAGATCAGTCGACCGACGATAACTGTCAGTCTACTAATAACTAACTATTAGTCGACTAACTGATGTTTCAGTCGACTAATTTTGCCGTTTTCCTGAAACTTCAAAAAGGCGTGTCTTTTCATTTTTCAAACATTTTGATCGTTCAAAATGGACAGTTTTGACACCCTTTCATACTCTCAACGTATGGAATCTTTTAACTATAAATATGAGTGCATTCTACACTCAAAAATATGAAATTCAATAGAATTATATTGAATTACTTCTTGCTTTTCACTCCTATCCATTCAAGTATTTGTTTTCTCACTCACGTGATATTTTCACTTCAGTTTTTCACTCAAATCACTTTGAGAGATAGTGAATTTGTGAGTAGAGTGTTTCAACAACCTCAAAAGCCAATTGCATTTCATTTGCATTCAAAAGGAAGGCTCATAGGTTGTATTATAAGTTGCTATTTCTTTTGTGTAAAAAGAAGGACTCCTTGGTGTAAAGGAGTTGTTTGCTTTCAGTGGGATTGTTACTGAAAGTGGGACCGGTTATGGTCTGTGTGATCTTGTAGTTTACAAGGTTGATAGTGGAAAATCTCAAGCGGGTTTTGCTTGGGGACTGGATGTAGGTCGGGTTTGACCGAACCAAGATAAAATCTTGTGTTCTTTGTGTGTTTGCTTTGAGATTTGCAAAATCATTCAATATTCCGCAGAAATTTTTAAAAGCACTATTCACCCCCCCCCCCTCTAGTGCTCGTTGCCTCGATCCTAGTGCACTTTCATTTGGTATCAGAGCACAGGTTTGCTATTACTTTGATTTGACGATCATCTAGCATGGCAACTACAACATCTCAGCACAAAGAAGGAAGCTCCTCTGTTCGTCCTCCTCTCTTCGACGGAACAAACTATGGATACTGGAAAGTAAGAATGACAATATTCCTGCAATCCATGGATCTCGATATCTGGAGAGTTGTTTCAGAAAAGTACCAAACTCCATCAACTGATTTCAGTCGATGGACCGATGAAGAAAATACGACTGCTTCACTGAATGTCAAAGCCATGAATGCATTATATTGTGGCGTTGACAAGGTAGAATTCAATCGCATCTCTCAATGCTCTACAGCTAATGAAATTTGGCATACTCTTCTTGTGACACACGAAGGTACGTCAAAGGTAAAGGAATCTAAAATTGCTTCTTTAGTTCATAAATTTGAATTGTTCAAAATGAAGCAAAATGAATCTATATCGGACATGGTAACTAGAATGACCGATATAACTAACACTTTGAAATCCCTTGGAAAAGAATATTCACAAGTGGATTTAGTCAGAAAGATTCTAAGGTGTTTAACTCCTGAATGGGAGAGAAAAACCACTGCTATTGAAGAAGCAAATGATCTCAATACTCTCACTCTTGAAGACTTAGTTGGTAACCTAATGGCATATGAGGTCCAACTTCAAGACAGACAAGAAGAAGAGCCTAAAAAGAAGTCTCTTGCTTTTAAGGCTACTTCTGACTCAGAAAATTCTGAAGAAGATGAAGATATTGCCCTCATCACAAGGCAATTCAGAAGATTCATCAAAAAGGGAAGATTTCAAAGAAAGGCAAAGAAAGCAGATTCTTCCATTCCCAATGAAGTAAAGTGCTTTAACTGCAAAAAGGCAGGACATATCAAGAAAGATTGTCCTCTTCTCAAATTCAAGCCCAAGGACCAATTCAAGAAGAAAAAGGCATTTCAAGCCTGTTGGGATGATAGTGACTCCTCTTCCGATGAAGAATCAAATGAAGAAGTCGCCAACATGTGTTTTGTAGCACAAGAAGATTCGGTAAGTCAATTTGACTATAATGAGTTATTTGAAGCATTTAATGATTTATATGCTAAATTTAAGAGTCTTAATTCTAAAAATAAAGAGTTAAAAACTGAAAATTTAACTCTTGACTCTCAAAATAAAGTGTTACTTCAAGAAATAGAAGATCTCAAGAAGAAAAATTCTTGCCAAGCACTTGAGATAAAAGAAATTGGAGTTAGAACCAATCTCTTACAAAAAAAAAATATCTAGTCTTAAAGAAAAGTCAAATGATCTTCTTTCTATAGTGACCAAATTCACAAATGGTCAAGAGAATCTAGAAAAACTTCTTGGTTCTCAAAGATGCTCGGTTAATAAAACCGGATTGGGATATAGTTTCTTTGATACTCAAAATAGACCAAACTATGTGGTGAAAAATCAAAGACATTATTCTCAACCTTTCGTTCATAAAACTAAATTTTCTAGTTTTAATAGAAATGCATCTAGAAATGTTTATTCTAAATCCTTTTATAGAAAGAATACTTATTATCAAAGGAAACCAAAATCCAAATGGATATGGGTTCCTAAGACTAACTCTCATGAACCCGAAAATAGAAAGGGGTCAAATGCTCTGTTTTCTGATTTTGTTGTAGGTACACAACACAAGGAGCAAATGGATATTGGACAACGGTTGTTCCAAACATATGACTGGAAGGCCGGAGTTATTTTCCACCCTCCAAAATAAGGATGGAGGAATCGTCACCTTTGGTGACAATAACAAGGGAAAAGTGATAGGTATTGGTAATATTGGTAATCCAAAATTTCCCTTGATAGAAAATGTTCTTTTAGTAGATGGTTTAATGCATAATTTAATATTTATTAGTCAATTATGTGATAAAGGTTTTCATGTTTCTTTTGAAAATGATTTATGCTTAATTTCTGATTTTCAATCTAAAAAGATCAATTTTAAAGGTAAAAGAAGAAACAATGTGTATGAACTATATCTAGATGAATTACCCTCTTTTAATGAAAAATGTCTTATTGTTTCAAATGAAATTCAATGGTTATGGCACAAGAGACTTGGACATGTTAATTTTAAAATTATTTTAAAATTATCCAAGAATGATCTTGTAAGAGGCCTACCTAGAATACCATATAAAAAGGATCACTTATATGATGCTTGTCAAAGGGGTAAACAAATCAAGAGTTCTTTTAAAGCTAAAGATATAGTTTCAACAAAACGTCCTCTTGAACTTTTACATTTAGATCTATTTGGACCATCTAGAATTCAAAGTTTGAATGGTAGCAAGTATGCTTTTGTTATAGTAGATGATTATTCTCGGTTTACATGGGTGATTTTTCTAAAAAGCAAAAACGATGCTTTTTCAGAATTTTCTAAACTTTGTAGAAGAATTACAAATGAAAAATCTACATCTATTATTAAAAAAAAAATCGTAGTGATCATGGTGGTGAATTTGAAAATGAATCTTTTCTTAAGTTTTGTGATTTACATGGTATATCTCACAACTTTGCTTTTCCTAGAGCGGCTCTACAAAATGGAGTTGTTGAAAGAAAGAATAAAACTTTGCAAGAATGTGCTAGAACCATGCTTCAAGATAAAAATTTACCAAAATATTTTTGGGCTGAAGTAATTAATACAGCATGTTATGTCTTAAATCGTGTTCTTATTCGACCAATTTTACATAAAACATGTTTTGAATTGTATTATGATCGTATACCAAAGATCTCATATTTCAAAATTTTTGGTAGTAAATGTTTCTTGTTAAATACCAAAGATAATCTTGATAAGTTTGATTCAAAATCAGATGAATCAATATTTCTTGGATATTCTTCTAGAAGTAAAGTATATCGTATTTTCAATAAAAGAACATCTTGTATTGAAGAATCTTTACATGTTGCATTTGATGAGAATTGTGAGCAGGTTATTCCTCTTATCGAAGAAGAAGAAGCAATACTTCAAGAAGAACCCTTGATAGAGAGTACTTCTCAAGAAAATATTCCTCTTCAACCGGTTTGGAAAGAAGTTCCTAATCATCCACATGAACAAGTTATTGGTGAAATAAAGAGTGGTGTCCAAACTAGAAGGCAGTTAGAAAAATATATTGCAAATATTGCTTTCATATCTAAATTAGAACCAAAGAATATCAATGAGGCATGTGATGATGAATTTTGGATTTTGGCCATGTCTGAAGAACTTAACCAATTTACTAAGAATGATGTTTGGGATCTAGTTGATAGACCAAAGGATCATCCAGTAATTGGAACAAGATGGGTCTTCCGAAATAAGCTGGATGAAAATGGTGAAGTCATTCGTAACAAAGCAAGGCTAGTGGCACAAGGCTATAATCAAGAAGAAGGCATAGATTTTGATGAAACCTATGCACCAGTGGCTCGATTAGAGTCAATTCGTATGATGCTTGCTTTTGCTAGTTACATGAACTTCAAGTTATATCAAATTGATGTTAAGAGTGCATTCTTAAATGGACACATCAATGAAGAAGTTTATGTAGAGCAACCTCCAAGCTTTGAAAATGAGAAATATCCAAAAAAGGTCTACAAATTGAAAAGAGCTCTGTATGGACTCAAACAAGCACCAAGAGCGTGGTATGAAAGACTACGAAATTTTCTAGAACAATCTGGTTTTTCCATTGGTCGGGTAGACTCCACTTTATTTATTAAACATTTTAATTCAGATATTCTTATTATGCAAATTTATGTTGATGACATAATATTTGGTTCTACTAATGATTCTCTTTGTAAAGAATTTGCTAAGGCTATGCAGGAAGAGTTTGAAATGAGATTGATGGGCGAATTAAACTACTTCCTTGGACTTCAAATAAAGCAAACTGAAGAAGGAATCTTCATCAATCAGGCTAAGTATACAAAAGAACTTCTCAAGAGATTTGGGATGGACTCATCGAAATCAAGAAGGAATCCTATGTGTACAACTACTTCTCTTGATAAAGATGAAAATGGTAAAAGTGTAGATACTAAGCTCTACAGAGGTATGATCGGATCTCTATTATACTTAACTGCTAGTCGACCTGATATTATGTTTAGTGTTTGTATGTGTGTAAGATTTCAAGCTTATCCAAAGGAATCTCATTTAACTGCAGTAAAACAAATTCTTCGTTATTTGAAAGATACTTCAGATTTCAGTTTGTTTTACCCAAAATCATCTTCCTTTGATTTAGTTTCATATAGTGATGCAGATTTTGCAGGAACTAAATCTGATCGCAAGAGTACTAGTGGAACTTGTCATTTCTTGGGAAATTCCTTAGTCTCTTGGTTTAGTAAAAAGCAAAATTCAGTATCACTCTCAACAACTGAAGCTGAATATATAGCAGCTAGTTTAGCATGTTCACAAGTACTTTGGATGAAACAGACCTTAAAAGATTTTGGTTTGAATTACTCCACAACAACTATTTATTGTGATAACACTAGTGCTATAAATCTTTCGAAAAATCCTATTCAGCACTCAAGAACTAAGCATATTGAAGTTAGACATCATTTTTTAAGAGATCATGTGTTAAAAGGAGATATTTCGTAAAATTTTATTTTCACTAAAGAACAACATGCCGATATCTTCACTAAACCTCTTAAAAATGAAGATTTTATGAGAATTAGGAGAGAACTAGGTATTTGCTCGTTTTTGGATTTATAAAAATGCTGATTTTTGAACAAAATCTCAAAATCGCACTATTTTAGAAGACCGATAAAATTCTAGTCGACTGGTGTTTTTATATTTTGGAATGTATCGCATCATATTAGTCGACCGATATAGTTCTAGTCGACTGATGATATTTTTAGAATAAGTCGCACTTTTTTAGTCGACCGATAAAGTTTTAGTCGACTAACTTTTTTTTTTTAAAAAAAAAAACGAAACCCTTAAACCAAAAACCCCTCTTTCTCTTTTGCCTCTCTTTGTGCCGTTCGACTCCATCATCGTCAGGATTTTCTTACCATAACAGGGAGACGCCGGAATCTTGTGGCCGTGATTTTAAAACGCTGGAATCCTCTTGCAGTGACTGGCGCATCTTCAAAACACGCCGGAACTCTCTTGCCGTGTTTTAAAATAGAGATACGAGTTAAAAGTCTATTTCTGCATATGCTATTTTTGCCCTTACACTTTTTGATTCTGACAAAGGGGGAGAAAAAGATAAAGATAAAGATAGCATTACAGGAGATCTTGCATTGATAAAGATAGCATTACAAGAGATCTTGCATGAGAAATGCAAAATTAAGAGAAAAAGAAAGCTTTGAATGAATGTATTTCTAAATGCATGAAGAAATGATGAATGGAAATGCAAACCAATCAATATGTGATATATGTGCTTTAAATGTGCTAACTCTTAATGTTTTGCAGCATATTGATAGGGGAAGTAAAATCTCCATCTATGCATTTAAATGCTTCATCTTTGATTAAGTTTGTCATCATCAAAAAGGGGGAGATTGTTACGACAATGAAGCCATACATGATACTTCAAGTACAAGGTTTTGATGATGAGCAAGTGGAATCAACTGCATTTCAGCTAAGGCTATGAAGAAATTGAAGAATTCAGTGAAGAATCCTTGAAGACTAGTGTGCAAATATTTAATTCATTAAAAAGTCTTAGATTCTTGTAAGAGCCTTACTTAGAGTGCATATTTAGGTTGCATTTCATCTTAAAAGTCTTTAGAAAAACTTTTCTAAAGGAAACTTTTTTGAAAATCTTTTTAGAAAACTCTTTTCTTAAATTTTCATGTTTATTAGTCGACCAATTGGCGACAGATACAGTCTGCCGCTACTTAGCGACGGAATTGGCGCCAGATATATGTCGTCGCTTATTAGCATCGAAAAATTCGCGATGGAAGATATCTGTCGCTAATCCGACGTTAATCTATCTCTAAACAGGTTAGTGATGGATTAGCGACGGATTTAGGTCATCGCTAATCCGCTGGTTTGTTGTAGTGCACGTACATTCAACTGTTTTGTTGTCAACATTGTACGTAACATGTGCTTCTTTCCTTTTTGGATGCTCTTCGCCCTCCCATACAACATGGTATTTGTGCATATTCCCATATTGCATACGTTTTTCTATGTTGCAATTCATAACCTATATAACCTCCTTCTTAGTTTATTCAAATGCAGTTAGTGTGTACAGATTTGCAGGTCGCATTAATATTTTTATACCCAAAGTTACAGGGCGGGTGTTGAAGCATTTCACATCTTGTTCAAGCTCATTCTATCTAAGATTGTCTACAAATAATTCATATTGTTCTATGAAGCGAAACATTGTTAAACATGAATATAAGGTTTTTCCAGTATGGCATACATAGATTCAACTCTTTGTGTGATTATCATACATGCACAAAAGTATTGTCTTTCATATGTCAATGCCCACTTCTCTTTGTCTGCGTATAAATGTTATAACCACACACAGTCTTCAAAATCGTATATCTGAATCATTTGCTCTCAATCAGACATAAATGTGACCTCATCTATGCTCTCAAGTACACACTTTCTAAACTTTTTATCAACCCATGTCTTCTGATTAAAAATATGTCCTATGTTCTTTGTTGCATTTTGAAAGATATGCCACAAACATAGGCGATGATGTGCATATGGCCATACATGAGACACTGCAGTTGCAATTGCATGATCACTATATGTAAGTACAGTTGCAGGGTACTTCTCATTCATTGCCTGTGTAAATACTCTGAACAACCACTCAAAGGTTTTCTTAGTCTGGTCATACAAAAAAGCGTCGCCTAATATGCAACTTCGTGAGTGATGGTTAACTCCGACAAACTGCGCAAATAGTCATTGTTCCGTATTATTCTTCACTGTCGTATAAAAAACAAGTACATCATTGAAGCATACATAATCTACGCTTGACTTTGAATCTGCCCAAAACATATTCACAGCATGCCCATCTTCATCTAGTTGCATTGCACTAAAGAAACCAGGGTCATTGCTTGAATTCTTCTATAGGTAATCAACCAAAGAACATATTCCTCCATTCTTCATGTTGTCTGACCTCTTCTTTCTCAAGTGGTTTCTTAAATCCATAGGTGTGAATGGTACATTCTTGCAACCACCATCTATATGTGCGCATAAATTGTATGTTTTTCTTGGTGCAATGCCTGCGCTATCAGCTATTTCAGTAATTACAGCATGCGCTTCAGTTACTTTACGATGTGACCTTAACATAGGAGTCATAAATGAAGTGGTTAATTCATAGTTATGATCATTGATTAAAGTATAAACTACATATTTCCTATTCAAAAGTCTTCTTAACACCATTCTCGCTGAACAACCACATCTTGAATCCGACTTGCTCCTTGTTGGATTTCCACTTGACTTATTCCAATCTTGCTTAGAACAAATATATGTTTTTCTCACCATAACACCCTGTGCATATTTTGCCCAAGAATACATTCTAACACTGAAGCCAAGTTTTAAGGCATAATCATTGTAAAATTTGTATGCAGCTTCCGCATTATTAAACCGCATTCCCTTTATGGGAAAAGAGTCAAGTGTATTATCATGTAGACTTAAGGTGTCTGCACCTTTATCAAGTGCACTGTCATGATCGTCTACCTCATTATCGAATTGCATTTTATCTGCTGAAATATTCAAGTCAAGAGTGAATCCAATGCTTGCACCCTTCTTATCATGTGCATCATTAGTGCGCATATTCACTTCTTTAGGTGTGTCGATAGTATGGATGTCTGTTGCTTTATGACTTTCCAATGATTGAGATACATCATCTTCACTGCAACTAGTTGATATGCTCAACACTGTCATGAGCAAAATATCAATTTGTGTTAGCCAGAGCATACATTTACTATGATTTATTCAAGATGCATATAACAACGGCTACTGATTAGTTAAGCAAGTCAAAGAAACGATTGAATGAATCACAGTATCAAAGCAACAACATAATAGCTTACAAATTAATATTAACAAACAAAACCATATCTCACAAATCGACACTAGAAAACACATAATATCTTACAAATCGATATACGACAATTCAACATAATATATTACGAATTGGTATACGACAATTCAACATAATATCTTACAAATCGATATACGACAATTCGGCATAATATATTATGAATTGGTATATGGCAATTCAACATAATATCTTACAAATCGATATACAGCAATTCAACATAATATATTACAAATTGATATTAACAAACAAAACAATATCTCACAAATCAATACTAGAAAACACATAATATCTTACAAATCGATATACGACAATTCAACGTAATATATTACAAATCGATATTAACAAACAAAACAATATCTCACAAATTGATACTAGAAAATATATAATATCTTACAAATCGATATACGATAATTCAGCATAATATATTACAAATCGATATTAACAAACAAAACAATATCTCACAAATCAATACTAGAAAACACATAATATCTTATAAATCAATATACAACAATTTAGCATAATATATTACAAATCGATATTAACAAACAAAATAATATCTCACAAATCGACATTAGAAAATATATAATATCTTACAAATCGATATACAACAATTCAGCATAATATATTACAAATTGATATTAACAAACAAAACAATATCTCACAAATCGATATACATGTTACTACAACCGCAATTTGTGTTACATTGCATATACTAAGTGAATGGACGATACCAGATGGGGTAGAGGCCCTTGCTCGCATATGTAACCAAGCATTCTTGTCAACAGATCCCACCGCCTTATAAATATCTTCAAGTTTCCAACCATCGAAACGATAAAATCTAGCTGCAATAACAAGACAACGCCTTAATGACACTCACGATGACATACGTTCTTCAACAATAGCATGATGACATGAAAATGACTCACCACACTTTAATGGCACTTGTTGAAATGTTTGTGCGTTATTGCTTTTTTCCATACTACCTAACAAAAATGAAGAAGAAGAGAATACTGTAAAAAGAGATGGCTGACAAATCTTCCTATGACGCCCACCAATGATCGAACCAGTCGTTCGATTTATAGTTATCTTCACGAGGTAGGAACGAACCCGGAAAAGTTTTTTATCTGACACAAGGCAGGAATGAGAAGGCGGTCATGTGTTGTAACACAAGCTAAAAACAAAGGCAGAGCGTGCAAATCTATATACGGGGAGCGGGAAGACATTTTCATCCAATGCATATCTATCTTACTAGAGGACATTTCAGTCGTGGGCAACATTGGCATATGAATTATCGCGGGTCTCAAGATATTCCTTCGTACACACCGGAACACGCGAATTTGTGTTACAGGGAGAACAGACAATACCCTCTCATCTAAAATAGATTTCAAAAGGGGTGTTTGGTGTTTGGATGCATCCATTCGTCCATAAAATCTGGATATGATGGTGTTACTTTTCTGCTACAACATTAGGTTGGTTATGCAACTATGATGTCTTTGTTCTCTGGGTAAGTGAATGCATCCAAACATCCCTAAAGCGATATTTCTTATTTCTGGATTTAGATAGCTTTCGTTTCTTCAAAATCCAACTCGATCGGTCCAATGAGTAGCTCCCAAACAGGGAAACCACCTTGAGTTAGGGCAGGGGAAATGAAGCCTCGGTTTCATGTTCATTCCCCATTTCCATGTCAAACAAATTCGTGGTTTATGGCATTCTCTCGTTTCAGATAGCCACATTCGATGGGATTTTCTAACAAAATTGCCTTAAAAAGAACCAGTAATTTTTTCAGATTTATATCCCTAGGAAACCACATCCGGCACGAAGATGTGATTCGCCCTGGCTCAGCCTCCCATACCTATGGTCATCATGCGGGATCAGAGATATGCTAATGTGCTATTGTTGAATCGAATTATTATACAATCAAAGGATACTTTAAGAATAAAGAACAATTTGGAAATGCCCCAGGTAAGAGATTGCATTTTATTAGGACACTTGCACTGTTATTGGAAAAGCATAATTGAACAAGAAGCAGAGAGTACAGTCCTGATCAAGCCTCCCTGCTCAACTCAGCCATGGAAGCAATCCCAAAGGCCCACAGTACAGTCCTTAACTACCAAGCCAGAGAAATGAGACCCCTTGCAAAGAAGTGCATCTCAAACACGGACCCTCACAAACTGCATCAAAAACACCACAAGAAAAAGCTCTGAAGGAGAACACACGAGCTTGGGAGTCTGCTTTATGTTGGCTTCCACAGGATTGTTGTGTCAGCAATCATTGAAGTAACAATGTAGGGATCCATATTGGAAGCAGGCCTCCTATCCTCGAAGTATCCTGTGTCACAGAACCACATCTCACCTTAGAAATCTTTAGTTGTGATCATAGTTACCGTAGTATGAAATGGTCGTGAGAAGTGATGCATGAAGCTGTAAGTTGAGTGTTTCACAAATATCTAACGCACGAAACATTTAGGAAGCATAAGAGAAAGCAAGTAGCAGCAATTGAATCATGTAAAAAAGTCATAAAAAATCTAAACAAAGTTTGTATTGTTTTCATTAATTTAAGAAAAAGAAAGTACTATTCTTCTACCATTAGAAGTGCATTTTCCACAAAAAAAAATTGTTCGATTTTATATCCAAAAGAACAAGCTTTTATTTTCTGAAAGCAAGACTTTTTATAAAGTTTTAGAAGCACGAAAGGAGTTTGTGGTTTCACATTTCTGTAGTGTGCTTCTGAGATTTTTCAGAAGCTTCTGATAACTATGGTTGTGATCAAGCGTAGTGCAGGAACATCTTTCCAAGATAATCCAGGGATCCAGAGCAGCATGTAAAAGTTGGTTGAATCTCACCTTTTCCAGATTTTTCAGTGTCACGGCCGACCCTGATGGAGGCACCACGGTTTGCAACACCCTGTTAGTTGAAACATGCAAAATTAGTTTCTTCCACCACTAATTTACCAAAGATGCATAGTTGGCTGCTGTGAAAAAACAGATCAAGATACCCATGAGAAAGTGTTAATGTCTGCAGTTTCATGTCGCCCAGTCAAACGCCGTTCATTTCCTTCACCATATGCAGCAATGTGTTCCTTGTGCCTCAGCTGCAGTTTCCCAATGGCCTCCTTGATCACAGCCAGGCCCCCCTCACTCCTCATTGATTTTGTACTGACATAGGAAAAAGAGTGAAGTTTAGAAAAGCTTAAAGGAGCTTGGATTTTCATCCAGTACTCTGATAAATCAATTGCTTTACCTGTAATTTGTATGTGCACCAGCACCATTCCAGTCTCCCTATACATAACATATACAATGGTTAACAATTTTGCTCCAAAAATTACCATACGAGAAGGGAATCAATGCAGCATTCAAGAAGAACCACTGTCATATTCATCACCAACTTCAAGCCTCTTTTGTATACACAGGCTTTTCTTCAAAAATCTGTTTTTGATTGATAGGAGATTACTAGTCTCCTATACTTTTCAGGTCTTAGTTTGGTTGTCCATTATTTTTACTCTGCCCCAAATTGTTGAGTTCTAAAATTGTTTGTGGCTTGGAATGTGAGAAGGAAAGAAATATCACCAAGAGAATAAATATACTCACTGGGATGGGCTTAGGATCAAATGAAAGGACTACTCCAGCAACCTCTGTAATTCTCTGTAAATAAACATACCCAACATGATCAGATATATGAGAAATCTGAAGTATAAATTATCTAGCACTTATGCTAGCAGTAGCATCAAGCAATGAAACAGATTAGTGTGATTACCTCAAGAATATAGCGAGCAACCCACATCTCATCACCAGCAGAGATACCAACAGAAGGGCCAACTTGGAACTCCCACTGGCAAAGGAAAAAAGTGATCTCAGTGGGAATTCAGAGCAGGAAAAAGAGAAAGTACAACGGAAGCAGTAAGAACAGGGAATCTACCTGGCCTGGCATAACTTCACCATTGATGCCACTAATGTTGATCCCTGCATAAAGGCATGCTTTGTAGTGGGCATCTACAATGTCACGGCCGAACGATTTGTCGGCACCAGCACTGCAATAGTATGGCCCCTGAGCCACATGCATATCATCACAGTTAAAAAGAAATTAACAGAAATTTTAGTGAATGCTAATGAAGAGCCCTTGTCATTCTTGAAAATGATGTATAGATTATATCCGATCCATCTTCAATTGTAAACCAGCCGTAGGCCTACTACTTTCATAATTTTGGTGGGCCACTGATCTGAATTTTTTTTTTTGGTCTGGCGCTCAAGACCCTTGATATCCAACATTGAATTGGAGTACTGGACAAGGAGAAAGCTCAGTTCATTTATGAAATTTTCCCCTCCAAGTTTCAGATCAGAGGATCTACAGGATATGTGCAGGAACTCGACCATGCTCAGAAATTTTGTAAAGAGTCAAGCATCCAAAACTTGGATTTTCTTATTGAAAACACAGTATCCAACTGTTGATTCCTAGCAAATGGACCATATCGAACACATCTACTGGGTTGGATTTGTACAAAAAAGTATCAGAAATACCCAGTTCATCCGTAGTTCACATAGTTCAGTGATATACATATACACACACGATTGGGCGTATTAATGAACGCCTAATCATCGAACAGGGGGTCGGACTTGATGGGCTTGTCCGATTCCCCTTTTTGGGGGGTTTTTTGGACCTTTAACTGCAGTGATCTGGGCGGAAGACGAAAAAAAATAGCGGCTAATCCGCATCAGCGCAGAAATGGGTTTGATATTTACACATCTAACGGTTCAGATCTATCATAGAACACTTAAAAAACTTGTAGGGCAGAACGGGGCAGAACGAAAAATGGGTTCTAATATGTTTGGTTCTCAATATATATATATATATATATATATATATATATATATATATATATATATAAACACAAGATTTTTATGATAACGAACAAAGAACCGGTTACATACATACAAAAGAGCTAATGAAGCAGAACCTTGCATGTTTAACGAGAGAAGATAAGGTAAGATAAGGAAACAAAGCAGATGCAAGTGGGACAAATTCTAGATAAAATTCTCTCTATTTAAAATTAAAGGAAAAAGGAAATGCTGGAGCAGGAGGAGGAGTCCAATTAACGCTAAGTTTAATCACCTGAGGACCAGGGAAGCCACCAATAGGCCATCCAAGAGGCCAGTTAACATCCTTCTGAAGAAGGGTGTACTCCTGCTCAATACCATACCTGTTTTTTTTTTCATTTTGTTCAGTTAATGTTTCCACAAAAAAAATGTCACAGAAGCAAAGAAGGGTTAAAGACTCCATCATCGCTACCATTATTCTTACTATCAAGAACATAAAGGCAGAAAACAGAGAGAGAGAAAGAGAGTACCAGGGCACTTCTGCTACAACATCAGGATGGCTAAATATTTTTGCAGCGTTGTATCTCTTGTTTGTTGGAATTGGCTCCCCAGCGGGCGTGTATGTGTCACACATCACCTGAATACAGTAGAGGAGTAAATATTAAAAATTAGTTGATGTGGAATGACTATTTGCTATTTGCGTCAAAAGAGCAAAAGTTCAAGACTTACCAAAATGTTATTTCCTCTTCTGAATGGGTCAGGGAAAATGGCTTGTGGGCTGTTTCAATATATTTTGAAAATAAATAAATAAACATCTATGCCAATCACAAAACTTTTTGAGAAAAATAAACAAGAAACTTACTATAATATGACTTCGCTGTCTTGTCCCGGAGCTTGACCAGTGCTAGAACCATCATAGTTCCATTTTGGGAGCTGGTGGGGGTCAGTCACAGGGCCAGAGAGTGTCTGCCAACCAACAAAATATAAATCAATAACATAAACGATCATGAAAAAATCATCTCAGGCACTTGAATAAGAAGAAAACAGATAATTACTCTTGCTTTGCTCCTCATATCCATTCCGGAGCCACCAACCCTGTCAACCAAAGGAAACAGAACTTGGTTTCAGCAAAACCTCATCGTAATAGAATGAACCAACTCATAACACCCCACAAAAATGGAACAAGGACATCACCATATGTACTCAGCAATGATCTTGTCTGTGTGATCAGACAGGTTCATGTTAATCAAATCTGAAAGAAGAGACATCTTTAAATCCTTCAACAGAATTCAAACAAGAAGGAAGACAGAAGCAGAGTCTCTTCCCTCTTGATAAGCTCTCTATGAATAGATGAAGAAGAGCACTTGATGCACAAGAATTTATAATGATGCCCGGGGCTTACAATTTGCTGAAATACCTTTTTTATTGCTAATTTTTAAACAGGGAAGCTTTCTTGCAACGAAATAAACTACAGTGGTCTTTGAGAAAATTTGCAAATATGCCACTTGAGACGACTCTTGGATACTTGACTTTGCTGAAATTATTCATTGATATGCCCCTTAGAATATGGTTGAATTGGGCCCCACATGCATGATGTGGGGACCACTGGCCTTGCTTGAATTGCTGGTTTCCATGGACCATCTGTGCCTTTGGTTGCTACAACCACTGGTTTGGAATATTGCATGAATGGTGTCGTAAGGATTGCATCATTACCCAAAGTTTCTTTAATATTGCTATTAAGTAAGCCTCATGTGGAACCCCACATTAATAATGACTGCTGATTCTATGTCAAAATTTAGATTCTTAGCCCATTCACCTTTTGGTTAATGTAAGCATCATTATCAGGCAGTGGTTCTTCTGATCGATGAAAGATTTTCCCAAGTAGGATTCGAACCTACGACCAATCGGTTAAGACCGCTCTACCACTGAGGCCTAAAAAACTGCCTCAAGGACCCGCTTCCCAACGGTACACTTTTCATGATCCAAGGATCAAGCTTTCAGCAGTTATCCGCTCCGCACTTGGCTACCCAGCGTTTACCGAATTTACATATACTAATTAAGGACATTGATCCTTAAGATCGTGCTATTAATGTTTTGTCATGTTACTTTGCAATATGTTAATATCAGGTTTCTTACCACAACATATTATCGACTGTTGGTAAAAAATAAAGCTTTATATATCGTCGCAAAAGCTTCTGTTATGACAATAAACTTGGTTATTACCAGGCTTAATTATACACATATGAAAGCACAAATCTAAAGAATTTGATATAAATATTTTGAAATTGCTATTAGATATGTTAAGTAGGATTTATCAGTAATTTTATAATTGGAATTAGAAAAATGAACCTAGCTCTAATTCGTGCTTGTTCAGGATAGCATCTTTTTCCTTTTTTTTCCTCCCTCTCTTTTCAGTGCACTCTATTTTAAAAAAGAGGGATTGCATCTAACTTTTTTGGCAAAATTCAAAAATAAACCTAACATTAGGAAATTTTCAACGAGGCCACAAAGTCTTGTTCAAGTAAATTTAAAAAAAAATGATTAAAATTAATTGTAGTTAGTGCTAACCTATCTTGGATTAGTTCAACTTTTAGTTAATTGTTTTTTATTTTGTCAAGACGTGGATTGATATTTATATCATTGTCTTACCCATGCCACAAGAAGTTTATCCAATTTGTAGAAATTGAGTTGGAAGTTCCATGGAGAAGAGAGAGAAAAAAGTAATTAATAAGGTTGAAAAGGACATATTTGAGATTCCACTTTAATTAAATGTCGAATGTCCATTCATTTTCTTCTAATACCTAAACCAGCCAAATATGTAAACTGATATGAACCCAGATTTTCATAGTTTTTTTTTTTTTCAAAAAATTTACCACACTGATGCGATCTAGATGCTTGGTTTTATAGAAACAGACTCTTAGATCATCTGATTGTGATGGATAAGAAAGATCTTTTAAATGGACTACACCGAATGCATTTGCCAGGTTAGATTTGCAAAAACCTTATGAAAATCTCGTAGTTTTCATATTCTGCTGGTTTACATATTCCAGTTTTTCTTTCCCACTTAAATATGCAAACCAAATTTGCAAATCGGGTTCTGAGGATTTTTTTTAGTTCTGGCCATATGTGATCTACATGATTGATTTTATAGGGATCGATTCTTGGATTATCAATTCCAACACATGGATAGGGGTTTTGTGGTGTGTGAAAATCAATGCTTAAAATTTTTACAAATATCCAAGGCTCAATCGTTGGATAGGATTCAGAACGATTCACTTGAGAATCGGTATTGGCCGATAACCGATACTGACAACATTGGTATCAACTCTTACAGCGTTGTGAATTAATTACTTGGCCTCTACGAGGGTACGCCCATTTGATGCCCACTTTTAGATTTGACATCATCTATCTAGCTTTACCGGCAACTCCCTTATCCTCTCTGGTTTTTTTTTTCATAATCTTTGATAAGTCATTTCTTCATGGTATGCCGCCCCAAGTTTAGGGGTAGGCAGCCGGCCGGCCCAGCCCGCTAATGGACTGGACCGGGCTGAGCCAAATCCCAGTTTGGGCTGGCCCGCCGAAAAACCTCAGCACACAGCCTGCCCATTAGAACCATGGGCCTAATCGGGCTGGGCCAGGCCTATATATATATATATATATATATATATATATTAGAGGTGGGCAAAGGGCAGGGCATCACGGCCCAGATCGCAACAGGCCGGGCTTGGGCTTGGGCTTGGGCTCGGCCTGAACAGGCCCGGCCCTTTGCCCACCTCTACCCAGTTAACAAAACAATTTAAATTCCTATGGCTAGAGGAAGTGGGACTCGATGTCAGCTACTGGCCAACTTTGATTGGTTATCTATGGATGCACTTGTTTAGACAGAATCATAGTCGCAAATCCTGTCCTCAGAAAAGTCTGTGCAATTGAAAATCTTGCAAATTTAAAAAGAAAAAACAATTAGTAAAATGTTTCGATATTATATATATATATATATATATATATATATATATATATATACACACGAATGAGTAAACACGATAGGCTATGTGAAAATATCAGTTTTTGTGTTATATCCACAAAAATTTCAAAATACCAGCGATAATTGTGATAATGAGGTGGTCCATTAGGGGCTGTTTGATCCCCTGTCTCCATGCGATTTCTGACAGAAATTGTGCTGGGCGCGAGGGGATATAACAAACTAAGGACTCAGGATGAGTGTAACGCGTACGCCTGATCCTTTTTGCCAAGTAATTTTTGTTTTACCCCCCTCCCTATTATGGTTAGAATCTCTCTCTCTCTCTCTCTCTCTCTCTCTCTCTCTCTCTCTTAACAAGGCAGTGAGGAGGTGAGGCCGGCGGTGTGGGGTGAGGTGGCACCGGGGGTCATCGACTCCAGTGGTTAGAATGCCGACGAAGCCTCTTCTCCTTCTTCTTCATTCTTCTTCCTTTTCTTCTTTCCTCCCTGCCTGTCTCTCTTTCTTGGTAAGCTTTTTGTAGTTAATTTGATTAGTTTTTTTTTCTTTGATCAGGGTTTTGAATCAAAAATTTTAAATTAAAGATTTTTATAGTTAATTTGATTAAGGTTTTCTTTGATTTGATTAGATTTTTTTATTTAGGGCTTTGAGTCAATTTTTTTAAATTAGGACTTTTTATAATTAATTTGATTAGAAATTTTTTATTTGAATAGATTTTTTTATTTAGTACTTTGAATCAAAATTTTAAAATTAGAGATTTTTATAGTTAATTTGATTAAGGTTTTTTTATTTGATTTTCTTCGATTAGGGCTTTAAATCAAATTTTTTTAATTAGGTCTTTTTATAGTTAATTTGATTAGGATTTTTTTTATTAGAGTTTTTTTCTTGATTTTCTATGATTAGGGTTTTGAATAGAATTTTTTTAATTAAAGTTTTTTATAATTAATTTGATTAGAGCTTTTCATGTATTTGATTAGGGCTGTTTTTTTTTGCCTTTAACTAGGGTTTGAATTAAAGCTTTTTTATTTAATTTTATGGTTTATTTTTATTATAGTTTAAGGTTTTTTGGTTTATTTATGATTTATTTTCTTGTATTTTAAGGTTTTATGATTTAATAAAGTTTGATCATTTATTTTTTATAGTTAATTTGATTTTAGAGTTTGATATTTTTATGATAAACTTTATAATTAGATGTAATATGACATTGATTAAATCATTTATATATAAAAAAATAGCTATTCTTATTTTTTTCAAATTACTTGAATTTTAAATATTTTTATTTTTTGGATTCATTCTGAGATCCGTATTTAGGGCTAAAATCCATAATGTGTTTGTTAAAACACTCATATAGTGTATACTATTGAAGGTCAAGATCGCGCACTACCACAACTGCCCAATGCAGATAAGGATGAGAAATCTGCATTTGATCATTTGTAGCAGAAAATCATGGTTTGCATTATATATGTTGCATCTTATGTAACAAATTCTTTATCCTATCAAAATACAATAGAGTGAGAGAGAGTTTTCTGTGGACGTAGGTTCTATCTCAGAACCATGTAAATCGTTTTGTGTTAGTTTTTCTTGATATTTCTTTATGGTATCAGAGCTACAACAGTGACTTGTTTTTCACTGTCTCTCTTCTTGATTAGAATTCTCTTCCTTGAGGCACCTCTGGTTCATGCGATGGCTCGGTTGTCTTCAGGTTCAACATATCCATATCCTGTCACCTTAAATATCTCAAATTTCATTTCTCTAAAGCTCAACCACACAATTTTTTTGTTGCGGCGCACTCAGATCCTTGCCTTGATTGAAAGTCAAGACATGCAAGGATTCATTAATGGAGAGATGTCTCCGCCAAACCCTATAATTGAGGGACCAAAGAAACAGGTTGTGGTCAACCCATCATATGTGCTATGAAAAAAATCTGACTAATTGCTTAAAGGTTGGATTACAGCAACCTTATCTGAGTCGGTTCTAGGCCTTGAAACCTCCAAAGAAACATGGGAGATGTTGGTCACCTCTTTTGCTCAAGATTCGCAAGACAGAGAGTTTTGCTTAATGCGGCAGTTATCCACCCTTAAAAGGGGAACAAATTCTCTTAATGACTATATCAGACGTTTCAAAACGATCTGTGACAATCTAGCCACCATAGGCAAACTCGTGGAAAATAGGGTGAAAGTCTTCTGGCTTTTTGCTGAGCCTAGGCCCTGGGTATGAGAACTTTGTTACCAGCATGCTCAAACCGCTTGTTCCTTCATATCGAGACATATTGCCCCTATTAGAAAGCCATGAAACAAGAAACACACTGCATGATGTTCAACCACGAGCTGCCTATTATGCAAATCAAGGTCAGATTAATAAACACAAAAATAATTTCAAGTTCAATAGCAAAGGCAGAGGTTTTCATCAAGATCAGAATAATTCTAATAAGAATGTTGAAGATAGTTCCAAGGCTTCAACCAACACATCCCATAATACCGGACAAAATAAGAACAAATTTTATGGTCTGCAATGTCAAATATGTGGAAAACGGAACCATTCTGCCTTAAACTACCATCACTGATTCAACCATTCTTATCAGATAGATGACACGCCTAAAGCTCTTGTTGCCCTATCTGTAGTTAATTCTCAAGACAATGAGTGGTTTGTGGATTCGGGTGCTTTCTCACATATGACAAGAGATGCCGGTAAGTTATCTAATCTAGTTTCATATGTCGAACATGATTCTGTTATGATTGAAAATGGAGAAAGATTACGAATTTCTCACACAGGAGATGCTAAACTTCTCACACATCCTTATCCACTTCAGCTCAAGAATGTTTTGTATGTTCCAGACATGAAGGTTGATTTATTATCTATTAGTAAGCTCATGTCTAATTTTTCATATGATTTTATTTTCTCATCTTCTGGTTGTCATGTTAAGGATCAGAGAAACTGACAAATAATGGCAATGGAAAATAAGCGAGGAAATCTATATTCCATGCAAGATGGACCAGCAACTTTCTTTGCCAACAGATTTTGCCAAACAACTTTGGATCATTGGCATGCGCGACTTGGACACCCCCAACTTAGGATTGTTTCCTTTTTGCACAATAAAAAACTTATTTTTGTTATTGGTGATAAAAATAAGACTCTTATATGTTCGAGTTACCAGTGTGGAAAAGCATGTCGCTTACCTTTTGACTCTAATAGTGAACAGAGCAAGGATGTGTTTATGAAAATTCACTCAGATCTTTGGGGACTGGCCCCCATTGTTTCAAAAGACAATTCTCATTTTTATGTGTTTTTTATCGATGATTGTAGCTGATTGACTTGGTTTTATCCTCTAAAGTATAAGAGTGACTTTTTAGAGGTTTTTAAACACTTTCACAAAATGGTTCAATGTTAGTTTGATAAAGCCATTAAAATCTTTTAATGCGACGGGAGAGGCGAGTTTTCTAGCAACATGTTTTTGAGGTACTTGAATGAGCATGGAATCAAGTGCCAAGTCTCATGTCCTCATACGCATGAACAAAATGGGGTTTCTGAAAGAAAACATCGGAACATCACTGAGTTGGGACTTACCATGATGCATCATGCAAATATCCCAAAAAGCCTATGGGTTGCCATTTTTTCTGCTGTTGTTTTTCTCATAAACAGATTGTCGTCGATTAGTTTAGAAATGTCAACGCCCTATTTTTGACTGTATCAGAAAAACCCTAACTACTCTAGCATGAGAATCATAAGGTGCTAATGTTGTCCTTTCCTTCAGAACTATGCCAAAGACAAGTTTGATGCTAAATCCTTACCATGTGTTTTCATCAGCTATAGCGTGGAACACAAAGGATATAAATGTCTCTATCCTCCAACCGAAAAAGTTTATATATCATGCCATGTTGTGTTTGATGAAGATGTTCTTCCTTTTGCTAAACCAAGCTCTTTATTTCAGCATGCCACAATGGAGGGAGGTGCAAATACTTTTCTCTTAGAGACCGAATCACATCCACCTGCCAACGATTCCTCTTATCATGTTGATCAGTCTTGACTCACAAGTAGTCATGATGAGACTCTTATTGAACCAAGGTCGACTGGGCATCACAGTATCACCGCGTCTCAACATTCAGACATGAGTGAACTAGAAATCTCAACACTTCATGAATCTACATCACAGAAACATGACAATGCTCATGAAACTATCCAAGAACTTATTTTTCAACATGATGGTGGCATTCATGGAGACCTAATTTGTTCATCTCAATTAGCATCAAACTCCGATTCTCAAAGCCTTTCTAGATCTATGGTCACCAGAAGTATGCACGGTATTTATAAACCAAATCCTAAGTATGCTCTCTTGCATACTCTAGCTTCTAAGATTTCTAAAAAGCCAAAAAATATGAAACTAGCTCTTTCTCATTCAGGATGGAAAGCCGCTATGGATGAAGAGATTGAGGCTCTAATGAAGAACGACACTTGGGATCTTGTTGATAAACCTCCAGGAGCTAACATTGTTAGTTCAAAATGGGTGTTCAAAGTCAAGCTGCAAGCCGATGGCTCTCTCGAGCATCTCAAGTCTCAGCTCGCTGCTCAGTGATTTAATCAAATTGAAGGACAAGACTTTCATAAAACCTTTGCCCCCATAATCCAGCCTTCCACTATTCATCTTGTTCTTAGTGTTGCTCTCATGGCCAAATAGGATATCTGTCAGCTTGACGTTTAAAACGCTTTCCTTCACAGTTTTCTTCATGAAGAAGTTTTTATGACTCAACCTTTTAGATACCAGAGTTTGGATTATCCAAACAAGGTCTGTCGACTCAAGAAAGCTCTTTATGGACTTCGTCAAGCATCTCGAGCGTGGTTTGATCGGCTTAGCTTCTTTTTACTATCTAATGGATTTTTTTGCAACATCTCAGATCCATCCATGTTTATTTGGCATCATGATAAACAAACTATTATTTTTCTTATATACGTCGATGACTTAATTCTTACCGGGAGCGATCCTTCATTACTTTCATCTTTTGTTGCTTCTCTTGGCACATAATGTGCCATTAAAGATATGGGACCTCTTCGTTATTTTCTTGGGATTCAATTTGTTCGAAACTCTAGTGGTATGTTCTTGAGCCAGCACAAGTATGCTATTGATCTTCTACAACGCTTGAGCATGGAAGATTCCAAGCCAGTGAACACACCTATACCCCAAAAACTATCTGTTGCAGAAGCCAACTTCACGCCCCTCCAAGACGTTACTTGCTATAGAAGCATCATTGGTTGCCTTCAATACTTGACCATTACTCGCCTCGAGATATCTTACAATGTCAACTTCGTTAGTCAGTTCATGCATGCTCCCACAATTGAACATTTTCAACTTGTCAAGCGGATTCTTCGTTATGTCAAAGGGACCCTTGAATATGGTCTTACTCTTTTTAGCTATGGCAAGCCTCATTTGTATGCCTTTTTTGATGCTCACTGGGCGGGATGTCCCATCACTCAACGATCAACCACTGGTTATTGTACCTTTTTTGAAAATAACTGCATTTTCTGGAGTGCCAAGAAGCAACGCATAGTTGCTCGCTCTAGCACTGAAGCGGAATACCGGGCCATGGCGTCCGCTGCTACCGAGCTCACTTGGCTCACTTATGTTCTTCGTGATCTTGGAATCACTTCAACTCAGCGGCCGATTTTGTTCTGTGATAACATCAACGCTCTTCATCTTACTATCAATCATGTTTTTCACAACAAAACCAAGCATATTCAAATCGATTAGCATTATGTGAGAGAACAAGTTGCTCACAACAAATTGGAGACTCGGTACGTTCCATCACGGATTCAGCTCACTGATATTTTTACCAAGCCTCTCTCTAAAAAACATTTTACTACTCTCTGCACCAAACTTGGACTCCTTCGTCGGCCATATTTGAAGGGGACTATTGAAGATCAAGATCACGCACACCACAACAAAGCAATAGATTAGCGACGACCACATTCTGTCGCTAACAGGCGTAGCGACGGATTAGCGATGATGAGGCGACGGTATGCTTACGTCGCAAATTTTTTGACGCTAACTGGCGACAGAATAAATATGTCACCAGGTCCGTCACTAATTGCGACAGACTAACGAGCGCTTTATTCCGTCGCCAATCCACCGGTACTAAACGGCGACCTCGGCTTGGCGACGGATTTACGTCCGTCGCTAAGACGTCGCTAGATATATATACATACCGACGGATGTTTCCGTCGCTAATCCGTCGCAAAAACGAAAAAAAATAAAAAAAATTATTTGAAAATTAAATACCGAGAACGGTACAATTTATATTTCTTGTACAATTTATATTTCCTGTAAATAAAAAACAAACTACACTAAAAAATTCCATATAAAAGGAATCTACAACAATTAATCGTTCCACCTTAAAATTAACAAGTTTAATTATTTACAATTCAACAATTATAATTAGGAAACATAAAAAAATAGAACTTCTTCAACACAGTTCTCTAATCATTGCCAAGATTTTGTGTGCCTTCTTGTTCATTGCCTTTATCTGTCCCTTCAGCTCCACTACGCTGATTATCGCTAGTAGCCTACACAAGAAAAGAACAGTCAGTATTGATACAAAATATAATGAAATAAATTACACACTATATGTGATTCTATCATGTGGTCATGTGTGTTCTAAGGCAATAAAAAAACTCTATATGTGATTCTATCATGCTCATATGTGCTCTAAGGCAGACAAAAAGTTATATATGTGATTCTATCATGCTCATATGTGTGCTAAGGCAGTCAAAAAATCGAATATGTGATTATAGCATGTTCATATGTGTTCTAAGGCAGCTAGAAAAACTCTATATGTGATTCTACCATGATCAGATGTGCTTTAAGGCAAGCAAAAAGCTATATATGTGATTCGATCATGCTCGTATGTGTGCTAAGGCAGTCAAAAAATTGAATATGTGATTATAGCATGCTTATATGTGCTCTAAGGCAGGCAAAGCAAAAAAATTTATATGTGATTCTACCATAAATGATATATGTTCTAAGGCAGTAAAAAAACTCTATATGTGATTTTGGCATGCTCATATGTGTTTTAAGGTAGTCAAAAAACTGAATATGTGATTATAACATGCTCATATGTGTTCTTAGGCAGTCAAAAAACTGAATATGTGATTATAGCATGCTCATATGTGTTCTAAGGCAGTCAAAAAAACTTTATATGTGATTCTATCATGCTCATATGTGTTCTTAGGCAGTCAAAAAAACTTTATATGTGATTTTATCATGCTCATATGTGTTCTTAGGCAGTCAAAAAACTGAATATGTGATTATAGCATGCTCATATGTGCTCTAAGGCAGGCAAAAAACTTTATATGTGATTATAACATGCTCATATGTGCTCAAGGCAATAAAAAAACTCTATATGTGATTATAGCATGCTCATATGTGCTCTAAGGCAATAAAAAAACTCTATATGTGCTTCTATCATGCTCATATATGCTCTAAGACAGGCAAAAAGTTATATATGTGATTCTATCATGCTCATATGTGTGCTAAGGCAGTCAAAAAACTAAATATGTGATTATACCTGAGAGGGAAGTGCAATCGAAGATCCTCTATTCAGCACAATACTGGTGATCTCATCTCGGAGAAAGGGGGCGAGAGTGTCATGGAAGTAATCATTCATTGTGTCCTTAATGATCTGGCGTACATCATCACCGAAAAGAATAGGCTGCTGCTTGGAGCTTATGTCGACGAAAGTAGCCTGTGAGCCGTAATTGGAAAAAGCAATAACTGGTGAAGTGTTCAGATTACTCCTAAACCCGAACACGCGACCTTTTTTGTGTTCACCTGCTGCAGTCACCTATGCTGCTGGATCAAATGATGGATGCTGAGTAGCGTCATCGCCATATCGCTCTACCATCTGTTGCTCATATGCCTCCTACAAAATAATGTTTAAAGTATGCATTAATAATTAATGATAACATTATGATAACTTGCATATTGCAATGATTATTAATAGAATAAATACATACCGTTGTCGTTTTCGTCTTCTCTGATACGAAGACTCCTGTGGTCTTTCATTTATGTGTTTCAACAAACGCATCCTTATATGGTACAATGCCTCCTTTTTCTGCTTCCTGCGAAGTTAAAGGACAAAAGATTTAGTACACAAGTTTGCAACAATACTTATAAAATTAATATTATATATTAATGAGTTACCATTTTCTTCAGGTGACTCCCAAATGTCTTAGAGCCACCTGTGTGTAGATGGGCTTCGGGCATTTTCTCTCGATTTTGTACAGCCTTCGCAGAGCAATTTCTAAATGCATCTCCCGCCCACTTATCGCACATTTCATTCCAGTAATCTCTCATGATAGTAATAGGGCCATGGCCCTTCCACTGTAGTGGATCATCTACTACGCCAGATGTTTTTTTTGCTATAGTCTTCATAGTGTGCAGCATGTCTGCAAATCGATTGACAGCCACCTTCTGCCACACCTTCCTTGCATCATTTTCTTCTACCGTAGTTGTGAAGCGATTTGAAGCCTACAAATATTTTCAGAAAGTTAGTAGACATTACTTAAAAAAATTAAATATGAAACACATTAACTATGAGGAACAACTGTATACCGTGAATGAGGACCACAATTTGTCTAACACCTCCTTTGGGTACTCTTTCCATTGAGCAACCGGTCCTGGTAGATGTTGAAAAAGTGAATTCCTAATCTTCTGTACTACTTCTTGTGGCTCAAACCTCATGCTGCACATGAATTGTTACATAGTAAATATCAATATAAAATATTTATAAGATATGCAATAATTGAAAATGAAATACTTACGGTCGATTATCGATATACACTATTCGAATGAGTCTTCTTGTACCAGACTGAAAAGACCCTGCTTCCTGTGTTGGCTCCTGACTTGTGTGATCAATTGGTGTAGGTGGGTCGTGTATAGGCGAAACATCATCTGTAAAAAAATACGTTAGAAGTTCTCAGAATGCGCATTTGAACTAATCAAGCATCCAATTAGTTAATCAATATACCTATCACAAGAGCCCGTGAAGATGAAGGTTGGGCCTGGCTACTACTGGATGAGCGACCACTGTAACCTCCACGAACCATATTCTAACAAATAACATATGTCATACAATACAATCAAATAATTCACATCAAGTATTACAATACATTCAAGTCATTCGCATCAAGTATTACAATAATTCAAATCATTCATATCAGGTACTGCAATGCATTCAAGTCATTCACATCAAGCAATGCAATGCATTCAAGTCATTCACATCAAGCAATGCAATGCATTCAAATCATTTGCATCAAGTATTACAATGCATTCAAATAATTCAAATCATTCACATCAAGTATTGCAATAATTTAAATCATTCGTTGCATAAATTACAATACATTCAAATAATTTAAATCATTCACATCAAGTATTGCAATGCATTCGAATCATTAAGTATTACAATACATTCAAATAATTTAAATCATTCACATCAAGTATTGCAATGCATTCGAATCATTCGTATCAAGTATTACAATACATTCAAATAATTCAAATCATTCACATCAAGTATTATAATGCATTCAAATAATTCGTATCAAGTATTACAATACATTCAAATAAAATTTTTAATCATTCACATCAAGTGTTGCAATACAACTCATGTATTTGCATCAAGTATTACAATACATTCAAATCATTCACATCAAGTATTTCAATGCATTCGTATCAAGTATTACAATACATTCAAATAATTCAAATCATTCACATCAAGTACTGCAATGCATTTAAATAGAGGTTTGCAGTACAAGATTTTGCTCACTAGCTTGAGAATTCTTCATCGTCACCAGTTTGACTTTCTTCTTCTTCTTCTTCTTCTTCTTCTTCTTCTTCTTCTTCTTCATTGTTTGCCCATCCACTTGGTACATCATTTGGATCACATTCCTCTATGAATGTTTCATCGGCCAATGGAGATATGACATGCATATCATGCGCAACATCGTGACCATAAGCGAAGTCATAGACATCATCTGATTAATAGTAATCGCTGTTTTCAGCTAACTCATCTTCCTGTAACTGATCATACTCGGGGTATAGTTTAGACTTCACCTTGCAAACTGCCCACCATTCATTTCTATCTGACTTTTTATACTCGGATATGAAGTATAATAAACTTGTTGAGCTTGCGAGGCTAATATGAATGGTTCATATGTTCCAAACCTGGATTTATGATTCACCTCCACAATGCCTGAAGCTTTGTCGAGTCTTGTTGCAGTTGGATCAAACCAATGACACTTGAATAAAGTTACCCTGTTATTTAAGCCTAAGTAAGTCAACTCCATTATTTCCTCTATAACACCGTAGTAATCATGTTTATTTTCATCGTAGTTGCTACCCTTGACACACACGCCACTATTTATTGTTGATTTGTTTATACCGTAATCTTTTGTATGGAATCGATAACCATTTACAATGTACCCATTGTAGCATTGCACAACTTTGGTCGGACCATTTTCTAAATTACATATTCCTTGATCTTTAACATCACCATGGCGGACCTACGCACAGACATAAACAATGATTGTGATCACGATCAATTAAGTAACTTAGTGTTGTTTATAAGTACAAAAGTTATGTTAGCTTCTTTACCAACTGTTTCAACCACTCCACAAACTTAGTTTCACGTTCTTTTTGTACTTCTGCATCAGTGAGATGTGAAACTTCTCTTTGCAACTCCAGATCAAATCGTCTGCAAACCACAAATACTTATATTACTGAGCCATGTATTCACATATAGAACATAAAAGGATTTATAATTGTGTTGCATCTACATATACTTACTCGATGTATGGGTCGATCGCTGAGCAATTAAAAAGAATATAGATGTGTGTTGCGTCTTGCTCTCGATCTGTCAATAGCCTTGATCGGCAACTACCAAATGCATGCCCAAGTTGTTGAAATATCGACAGCTTGTCAGCTACAGTTACTTGTTCTCCATCATCGTTACGGGGCGGACATGTGTAACGTGTTGGAATATGAGGTTCGAAGTACATAGATGAGAAATTTGAAATCTCTTCTAAAGTGTACGCCTCACAAATAGAGCCTTCTACTCTTGTTTTATTACGAACCTTTTTTTTTAGGTCAAACATGCATCTGACAAGAAAATATATTTCAAATTTTAAATATCTGTCATTAAAGAGACAAATATAAAAAAACATATACCTTTCAAATGGGTACATCCATCGATATTGCACAGGGCCACCAACCCTTAGTTCATATGACAGATATATGATCAAATGTTCCATAACATCGAAAAATGCTGGCGGAAATATCTTTTCTAGCAGACAAACAGTGGTGATGACAGAGTCCTCGAGATTCTTTATATCTGATACTACGACCTCCGATGCGCACAATGTTCTGAAAAATCCGCTCAACTTAGACAATACCCCCCATATAGGTTTTCCTAACATATCATGGAATGCTAGGGGTATCAATCATTGCATAAAGATATGACAATCATGGCTCTTCAACCCATATAACTGTCCATCGTCAATCTTCACAGCCCGAGCAATGTTAGAGACATATCCATCTGAAAATCTCAGTTGTCTCAACCATTGACATACATGTTTTATTTGATCAGGTCCGAGCACGTACTTTGCCTTTGGTTTTAGTATTTTGCCATTATACTCTTTGAGTTCCAATTCTGGTCTTTTACATATTAATTTTAAATCCATACGGGCCTTCGGATTATCCTTCGTCTTTCCTTTAACATTCATTAATGTATTGAACATATTATCAAACACATTTTTCTCCACATGCATCACATCCAAATTATGTTGTATCAATAAGGTTGGCCAATACGATAGTTCCCAAAAAATAGATTTCTCTGTCCAATTGTGATCCTTCCCAAATCCACAAAAGGGTGTAGGACATCGGGCATCTGTTAATACATCTGGAAAATATCGCAATCTTCTTAGAATCTCTATGCCAGACAATCTTGAGGATGGACCTTCCATTTCAGTTGTGCCCGCTTTAAACGCATTCTTTTATCGTCGAAATGGATGGTCGCTGGGTAGAAATCGAAGATGGCACTCAAACCAGCAAGGCTTCCTTCCATGCCTCAATTTAAAAGCTTTGGAATCCTCCATACAGTACGGACAAGCCAACCTCCCATGTGTGCTCCAACCAGATAGCATACCATATGCAGGGAAGTCACTGATTGTCCATAGAACAACGGCCTTTATGTTGAAATTTTGTTTTTTGTGGGCATCATACGTGGTAACACTATCATCCCACAGTATTTTTAGTTCATCAATCAATGGCCTTAGATATACATCAAGATTTTGGCCAGGTGAGGTCGGACCAGGGATCAACAGAGACAAGAAAAGATTTGGATGTTTCATACACAAGCTTGGTGGAAGGTTGTATGGAGTTACAAATACTGGCCAACATGAGTATGAAGTTGATCTACCCCCAAATGGATTAAATTCATCTGTACATAGACCGAGTCTAACATTTTGCACTTCCATTGCGAAGTTCTGATGAGTCCGATCAAAGTGGTTCCAAGCTTCAGCGTCAACAGGATGCGTGATCTTGTTTTCATCATGTCGAACTTTATTTGCATGTCATTTCATGTGTTTAGCTGTCCTTGAAGACATATACAATCGCTGCAATCTAGGAGTGATAGGAAAGTAGCGGAAAGACTTGTATGAAACTTCCTTTGATCTCGTGCTACCATTGTCTCTTGTCTTTGGCTTGAACCGAGGATGCCCACATGACGGGCATGATATGTTGTTTTTCTGCTCCTTGAAATACAACATGCAGTGATTTGGACAAGCATCAATCTTTTTATAACCCATACCTAAAGCGTTGACCATAACTTTCGCACGATAGAAATTTTGTGGCAATTTCTCATCTTTAGGCAACATACTCTTCACAATCATGCACAAACGGTCAAAACATGATTGACTCAAATTATACTCGGACTTCAAATTCATTAGTTGAAGAACTGCAGACAAGATAGTGTGACTCCCACAACCGTTCCAAAGTGGCTCATCAGCATCTCTAAGTAAATCATAAAATCTACTAGCTGCATCGTTTGGTGATTCTTCATCTACGGTAGTTCTTACATCACTAGAACTCATAGCAGAACCCAGTTCTGTTCCTGCGGCATCAAATATCAAATCCGTATATGAATTATCGTGCACCACATTCACCCGTGCATCAAAATTGTTTCTAAATTCTTCTCCATGAAACGTCCAGTTCTAATAATCACTCACAAAACCCTTCATGTATAGGTAATGTCTAACGATATGAGGTTCTACAAATCGATTATTCTTACAAATCTTGCAGAGACACCTAATCTGACCTGTGGGATCCACTATACTGACACTTGCCATTGCAAATTCAATAAAACTGTCAACAACATCCATATATTCATGCGATAACTCATTGTCCACTATCCTACGATACATCCATTCACGGTTTGCAGTCATTTTTTTATGATGTTACGAATAATAGCCTAACGAATTAAAAGAGAACAATCATAATGTTACGATGAAGAACATATCAAATTTATCATGCAGTATATGATGTCATACAATAACAAGAATTTTGATGCATGCATTGATAACTTAATATTTTCATGTGCAAACTATTAATGACACGATACAATCATTTGAAACATGCTTTCATTATACAATTTCACATGGAAGTCATAATCAAATTGAAAGTTACATGCAAGCATGGATACAATTACATCAAACATTGCAATACATTGTAATCATTCATATCAAACCAATGGCAAACATGTACCTGCAGAAAACACACTTCAATATCTCACTAACTACTACCATGCCTAGCATGGACTCCGTACTCCAAAAATAAGAACACTTCAATATTCATACATTAAAATCATACTCAGCATGATCTCTGAACTCTAACGAAGCAACCCTAAATATCAACAACTAAGTGAGTGTGTGAACAATAAAGTGTTACATCTAATAAATTAAATAACATGTGATACGCTTGCATCACTTACTCACCACGGGTATTTACCCGATTTGCAATATTTTTGACACTTACTTACCACAGGTGGCTGAGCACGAGCTGGTTCCGTTGAAAAATCTGCACAAAAAAACACTGTTTTAAAATGAAGTCACCACAAAAAAAAATTATTCTGGCAAGGGGTCGACTCCCTTGCTATTCCGGCAGGGAGTCGACCCCCTTACGGAACATAGGGGTTAACCCCCTTACGAAACGTAGGGAGTTAACTGACCCCCTGTTCGGGCAGGGGGTCGACCCCCAGCATTTCCGCCAGTGAGTCGACCCCCTGCCGGAACAGCAGGGGGTCGACCCCCAGCATTTCCGCCAGTGAGTCGACCCTCTGCCGGAACAGCAGGGGGTCGCCCTCTTGCTTGAGCAGGAAAGGCTTGACCCCCTGCCTGTTACGGCAGGTGGTTAAACCCCCTGCTCAGGTCAACCCCCTGCCGGAAAGGCAGGGGGTTAACCCCCTGCTGTTTCGACAGGGGGTTAACCCCCTGCCGGAAACAGAAGGGGGTTAATCCCCTGCCGTTTTCGGCAGGGGGTTAACCCCCGCGTTTTCGGGCAGGGGGTTAACCCCCTGCGTTTCTGGCAAGGGGGGTCGACCCCCTGCCGGAAAACGCAGGGGGGGGGGGGCGTCCTTTACCTTTCTCTGGGCGGCGGGGCTGACGGACAGTGGGACCGGCGAACGGCGGGAGCAGCGAAAGAAGAAAAGGAAAAGCTATCTGAGATTAGAGTTATTCGAAACTTAGCGATGGATTTAATTCATCGCTAAGCCCACGTAAATCAAATTTACAAAACCAGTGACGGACGATACACCGTCGCTACTTAGCGATGGACTAAAGTTTGTCGCAAGAGTCATCGGTAAATCGTGCGGACGTAACGACAAAATAGTATGTCGCAAAATCCGTCGCAAAATAGCGACGGACTGGGCGACAGACTATATTCCGTCGCTGGTTTCGTATGCTTCATGGATTATAGCGACGGATGTTTTTCGCTCGTTAATCCGTCGCTAACTAGCGACGGAAATATTTCGTCACTACCGTCCGTCGCTAACAACGTGTTTTCTTGTAGTGGCACTACCACAACTGCCCAACGCAGATAAGGATAATCTTTTTAGGTGCAACAATAGCTTCCTCTGCCAGTTAGATAGCGGCACAACAACAGATCCCGTCCCACCACATAACAAACATTTTGTGGATAAGGATGAGAAATCTTTGTTTGATCATTTGTAGCAGAAAATCATGGATTGTATTATATATGTTGTGTCTTATGTAACAAATTCTTTATCCTATCAAAATACAAGAGTGAGAGAGAATTTTCTGTGGACTTAGGTTTCATCTCAGAACTGAATCACGTAAATCATTTTGTGTTAGTTTTTCTCGATATTTCTTCGTGTACAACCCAAAACAAAGTTATCCCACTCATTATTTGTGTGTTCATGTTATCACATAAAAGGCAGAACATGAGTTATGTTTGTTATGTTGGTTCGTTCTATCTAATCTTGTACGAGCCATCAAACAAACCCCTTAACGAATGCAGATCCCATGGTTTGACATATGATGAGATCGGCGGTACATTCAATCTTAACCTTCCAGCTGACAACTTGGATTAGTCTAAGTTCTCACCTAGATGTTGGTCGAGCCTGGCCATCATGTAAGAGGTTCCGATCTTTTTCGTCAGTTGACACGTTGGTGGGCCCACATAAGCAGTCATAAATACATTGCCACGTAAGCAGGGTGATTCAGTGCCCTCTGATTAAAATAATTTGGTGGGGGCATCTACGCCTACGGGGCGTGAGCGTTTCGTGGCGTAAGGAGGATGCACCCACACCTTCTCCCTTTACTTTTATTGGCACCCAACGTATGACCAAGAATATTCAAACGCCCTTGTATTCGCTTAGTTTATTGACAACTCGCCTGTGAGCTACGACCAGAATATTCAAATTCTATTTTATTGATTCATTTTTTATTGTCAACTTGCAACTGTCTTCACGATGTATAAAAAGGAAAAAAGAAAGAAAGAAAAACTTTGCAACGTTAAAAAAAAAAAAATTTAGTCTACAAAGAGTAAAACGATATTTGTTTTGAAGCTCTGACTTTCTATTTTTTGATATTTAGTTTATAATACCATGTCTTGTGATGAATGGTGATGTAGGTGCTACCCCATTGTCAAAGTTTTAGTCTATAATTTGAAGTAAGCAACAGCCTTTTGTTTGGTTTCAGTTGATAATCCAAACAACACATCATAATACAACTATTAATAGCAACAATTTATTACTTTAAGTGATTAACCTTTTTTATTTTCTTTTATCTGAGATAGGATGAGATGCAAACATTGTTTCTGCCAATTAATCAAGTATTGCCGACTTTGCTAAAAAATAACGCCAACTATTAAGCTGACTCATGTAGTTTTAATCTGCTCATTAAAGAAATCCCACTAGATGCCAACAATAATTGTGAAGTTATGGGAGCCACATGACGATAGGGATTGAGAATGATGCGCGTTTTCATATATATATATATATATGAGCAAATATTTGCTACTAATGAAGGTAAGGAACTAATGAGCTATAAATCATAGATGCAAGTTGTATCGAGTCAATCTAACCACATAGATGTGTTCATCATGGTTTGTTTGCTAAGGATCGAGCCTTGAATGGTGCTTTTCTTATGTAAAAATCTGATATTTGGAGTTATGAAAATTTGGTACATTGTAGACTATTGATTTTTGAACCCCTTTAAAAATCTAATTACCTGTCATAATCACATGATTCAAAACAAGTTTTCTACTCAACAAACCATGTAGATCACATCGGAAGCATTTGATCTACAAAAAATTGAAATTTTTTGAAGATAACAGTGATTTCTACTCATTAGTTCCCTACCTTCATTAGTAGCCAATATATATATATATATATATATATATATATATATATATACATCCAACTTCAGTTTTGCATCAAGAGGCGCGCACCCCAGGTGTCCAAACTCTTGATGCCCCTTCAACCTCTAGCCCAATGACAGAAAATAGTTTATAGTTTTGAACTACAATATCATATGGTGGTATGCACTCTTGTTTGTGTGGATCTATCTTTGACATATGGGATCCAAGCATACAAATGTGTTTTAGCATTATATAATATCTCTAGGTTTAATCATATATGATATGCCATAAATTTAATTATTAGGATGGTGAAAAATCGATGGCTCACAAATCATGCTATATAGGATCCAATGGTTAGTCTTTTGCTTTTGAATATCAGATATATGTTAATTTAGGGTGTACACTATAATTTTATTTTTGAATATCATATAGATTTAAGTTAAGAGTGTACACCATAAGTTATGGTGGTTCAGTACGAAAAAGATTCCCCTTATAAATAATATACAAACTAAAATCGAATACGAAAGCAAAGAATAAAACAAAATAAAGTCAAGTGGCTTCCCCGATTCATGCATGATTCTATCATTTTCACACTTTCAATGCTTCTTAGTCTGACAATAGCGTATGATCCTCCTCTGTATAAATTATTTTCCTAATCCCCAACCAAAAAAAAAGGCTAGAGACTGACAAAAGATGAAGTTGCAAGAGTTGTCCATGCATGGGGGACTAAAACATCATACAGGTCGATGGAAAACAGAGTCCTCATGTGTGAACATGAGAGAGTGGATACTCAACTTTACCTTCTTTTAGGAGAAAAAATTGAAATCTTTCAATGTCTTATTTATACAAATTGTCTAAAACTAGAAAAAGTGTCCCCTGGTACACTCTCCATTGGACATGATCTATAGACTTGGATGTGTCAAGATAGCTCATTAGTGAATGGAACATGTTGGTACTTGAATGGAAAATAACTCAAACTTCCAAACCTATTTACTTGGAGCATATGTATTTGGTACAAAATCGACCAACTTGAAATGTGAACCTCTTGAGGGAAAGAACTTAAGGTCCAAGACTATATATTTACTTAAATCCCATTAGGTACAAAGTTGACCCAAGTGGTTATACATGATAGACAGCATGTAATATGACATGCAACTGAAAATGATATTTGCTGGTATACATTTTGAGGATCACCATCCTCCTTTTATTAATTTCCAAAGCCCTGCTGATTTTGTAAGCTTTGGCAAAAAGTTGTCATTGATTTAAATACCACAAGCTGGCTAAATGACAAACAAGGCACTGGTTAAACGACAAAAAAAGGTGTCCCACGCCGAATTCACTCGCCCTTAGTAGTATTATTAGATAGGCTGTTACCCAAGATTCCTCAAGTGCTCGACTTATGACTACTCCATACAAAACTCTTTAAAATATGGTATGCCCTATCGTTTCTCTCATTCAAGCAGTGACATATTGATCAGAATTTTTGAATTATAAAGTCATGGCACAAATGGGTGGTCCTACCATGATGCTGCTCCCAGTTTGTCCAGTGGTTAGGGTTAGGGGTGTCAATGGGTCAGGTTTGACCCGGACCTAACCCGTAACAAACCTTATAGGGTGAAGGTTTGGTGATAAAAAAGGAGGTCCAATTAAAAACCGGGTCAGACCGAAAAGGGTCCGATTAGTATATGGAGTCGGGTATGGTTTGTGAAATTTTATATCAAACTCGGGTCCAACCCAAGTTCCAATTAAGACCCATGATTTTTCAATATAAAAAGCTAAAAAAAATATATTATTTTATCAGGTATGGACCGGGTCCAGTTCATATAATCCTTATAGGACCTGGGTATGGGATTTTTTATACTAACCCGATAGGACCTGGGTCCAAAACCGGTACTTGCACCATAAAAACATATCAAGGTTTGGACTCACTTAGGTCCAAAACAGATCCGACCCATTGACAGACCTAGTCAGGGTGGTTCTTGGAAAGATGGTGGAGCTCCATCTTGCATAGGAACAAGTCCTAAAACCATGCTTGTGGGTTGCACGATAGGCACTCGCCCGGTGTTTAGTATGTAACGAATTGTGGCCATTAAGTGACCCACTTTCCTAGATAAGTTCCTTGTCACAAAAGGCAATAAGTTTGAAAAACTGTTACACCAGGCAGCTCACCATTGAGTGACTTGATCACAGTGGTAAAGTCATTTTCTCTCTCAAAGATATCACACTATTTAGACAACTCATTTATGCCTATATATCCCTTTAACAATCACACATGAGGCTCCAACTTCTTGTTGGGCTATCCTCTTCTCTGCATGAAACAACCGATGGTTCACATTGCTCAGAAGGTACTGGTTTGAAGCTGTAATCTTAGCTCAAGAGGCCGACCTTTCTAAAGCAGTCTTGTCTGAGAAGCAACAAAGCATCGTCATCACATGATGCAGCAGCCCTCCCCATGTCAAACTCAGACAAGGAGGGAAGGAATCGACCGCCACCAAATTGTGGTGCTCGTATTCCCACTTATCTCCCAAGCCATGTGGGTAAGAGTTTATATTTTGCAACGGCAACCAAGCTTCTAACTGTGGCATATATTCCTTGGCATTTTTTTCCTTTATTCTTTGTTTGGAAAGATAAATCTATTCCTTACCTTTGGCACAAAGGAATTTGCATTAGAAATTTGTTACCTCACTTTATCTCCAAATCAGTTTGCAAGTCACTTTCTTACTGTGAGATACTTTTGAGTCCTTTGATCTTAATAAAGTAACTTGTTTGGAGTCTTTAGTTCTATACTGATTGAGGAGAGAAGCTATTATTTTTGTGCATGTTGGATGCAATTGGCATATGTAAAAGATTCGAGATTAAGAAAGAAAATGTGGCCATCAGAATTTGGATCATAAAGTGGTGACCCAGGTGGCTCCATCTGGATCAGCATCAAATCTTCAAAATCATCACCCAAATTTAATCGCATTCATCATAAACTGATGCGGATACAGTTTCACCTGATCCTGAGACCTGGTCGTGGTAAATCCATTAATTAGGAAATGCACTTTAGATTGTGTGTGTGTGGGGGGGGGGGGGGGGGGAGGGGGGAACACCACCCAGTTGTTGCAAGAGTTGCCCATGGGGGACAATACCCTATACCCTATAGATGCATTCACCATGGTACATTTATTAGGAAATGCACTTTGGATTTTATTTTTACTCTGAGAAACCGCCCCAGGCGCAGAGACCTAGCCGCTCTGGCTGAGCGTGCCTTAATGCACTTTGGATCTTAAAAAACATGATTTTGTCAATCATGATTTTAGTGCGTTGTGAACCATTGAATTTTTGAAGCCCTTAAAGCTCTACTTCCACTACACAATTGGATGAGCTTGATCGACAAAAACAACGATCAAGAAAATGTGAAGTTACAAGTGGTCTCTTGTAGATAGCATGGTACAGCCATGAGCAGCAAATATTTTCCCGATTTGATATGGCAGCCTTTTATTTTTCTCAGCTAGCTGCACTTAGGGCCCGCTTGATCGGTGGGACAATTTGTGTCCCATAATCGACGGTCTCGCACCCTACATCAAAAACCGGGCTCTTGCATCCCACCCAAAATCGGACGCAGGAGTTCCTTGCCTCCCATTTGGCGGGATGATGTTGCCACGATGGGTCTCACAAGCCAACTAACGCTTGCTAATGAACCACACCAATGTGGTCAAGTTGGTTGTATCTGACAATCAAGTGGTACATGCTCAAGCAACGTTGATCAGGCTAGTAGGCATATGATGTTTGAGGACTCAGATCTACGTCAATTCCGATCCACATGCCCAAGTTGACACACACAATAAAATGGGAATAACTGGGGATTAAAAGGTTACATTAATTATTGGTGTTCCAGACCGCTATGTTTTCACCTTTTTTGTTTATGATGTATATACCTCTTCGGCACTCTCCAATGCCAGATAATGGCCTTTTGGCTTAAGAACCCCGTGTACCGGGCCTCTCTCTCCCCCACTTTATGTACTCTGCTTATAAGTTTTAAAAGAAGTTTTACGCATCCTTGCCTCATTGCTCTCTTTGTATTTGTGCATACATGTACTCTTGCTTTCACTCCTACGTGTGTATTGTGAGTTGCTCATGTGCTTAAAAGGCTTTGATGTGAACCAAGGAGACATGCACTTGGAATGCAACAATCAGGGCACAGCCACATGGAACGGCATTCGGATAGCTCAGCTGGGCAAGTGACATGGTTGCAGGGTCAGTTGGCACCGTCAGCGAGCAGTGACATGGTAGCCAGTAGGGCAGTGTAACTGTCGTGCCACTTCAGACATCCAGATGCATTGGATGGGCGCGTCTTGCAGGAGGACCACTTGAGCATAGGCAGTAATTTCAGTTGGAAACCGAGTGGCTTCTTAACTACTTCTGAGCAGTATTCATTCTGGCGGTTTACAATTCTTGTAGGCTATAAATAGGCATGAGTTGAGCTCTTGTATCAACTTTTAAATAATTGAAATTGAATTGTGTTGAGAGTTTGCTCTCTTGTACCTTGCGGCATTGGATCTCCCTTGAGAGAGTAGAAGGTGTTTGGTGAACCAAACCCTTGGGCCATTTCATTCATTCTCAAGCTGATTTGAATTGGATTCGAGCACGATCGAGCGCTTGCCTTGATCAACTCATCACACAACCGACGAAGTGGAGTGTATCGGCTAAGTGTGTTGAATTTGGTGCAACTTCAACGTACAATCCATTACATACGGTGGAGTGCATCAGCTAAGTGTGCCAAATCCGGCATAGCTTCAACGTGCAATTCATTGCGGTTTCTTCTGAGCCTCACGTACCTGTGAAGATATCAAGATTGCATGCTCATCCGCAAAAGCAGTGAGTACTTGACCTGATCCTTACAGTTTGTTTGCACATCATCTGATGCACGCATTCACTACTAGTGTTTACTGTGTTGTGTTGCATGCTTGCTTGGACTGAGTTCTTTGGCGCTCGCATTGCATTGATCCTGCGTCGTTCTGTTGCGAGATCTTTCATATTATCACCAAGCCTAGGGAGGTTTTCTACTCACACGAGGATTGCCTTAACGCTTAGCGAAGGGAGGTTTGCCGCCTGCCTTTCTTAAGATGCGCAGAACTGATTATGGAAGAACAGACCGTGAGGTCCAGTTCACCACAGGCCCAGGACCGAGTTGAGCATCTGCATCCAGTCACTTGTCACGCTTTGCAAGTGCGCCTTCTGCACACTCACTGATCCAGCTCACAGAGCCTACACTGCATCATTGTGCTGCTACACGTCGCATGCACCATAGCGCATCACCGTGCTACCGCACGCCACACGTGCCTCAAATTATTGTCATGTTGACACATGCTTGCCACACGTAGTGTGCGTCACTACACCAGTATGTGTCATGCACCGCAGCTCACTCGACCATGTCACACTGCGGGCCCAATGCCTGTGCACAACAAGTTGCTTCAATGTCGCGCGTCCAACGCCCATGCACAACAAGTCATCACCTCATGCCAAGCAATAGAGCATCGAGTGCAGAAGTTGCGCGCACCAGAGCACACCCCTCAACAGGAGCTCTCTACTGCATTGTCGCTCTTGAACCAGCGTAGCGCACATCAATGCGCTACTCATAGCAACGCACATTTGTGCGCCATTCGCCGCAAGCGCAGACACCTTTGCCTTATGCGCGCATACTTACTGCCTATCTGCATAGAGTTGCAACACTCATTGCGTGAGCTCGCACCTGCCGTGCGACAGGCCATTCCAGTTGCAGCATGTGCAACCTCCTCCACAGCAAAGCAGCGCCATAGGCGCCTCTTCTTACCGACAACAGTTGAGTAGATTCAATTCTGTGATTTGCTTGTTGTTGATGATTTTGAGCTTGTATCTCCTATCATAAGCTAGATGAAACCCCCTATTAGCCTTGTAATAGTGTAGTGACTAATAAATTGCTTGCACACTAGCACACACATCACAACTGGTGCCTCATACATGCTCACATGTGCTTGAGGAGCTAAGGCGATTTGGACTTGATCTTCAACATCCACCCACGCGCCTAGCCTTTTAGGACCATTCACAAGGTCTCACGCCTTCAAAAATGAATCCTACAACTAAGGTCCCGCCAAGTGGTATCAAAACTAGTGAAGGCAATAGACTCAATGAAGGGTCTACATCTCACCAAGGAGGTAAGGCTCTCACTCGTTCTTTCTTCATAAAAACTCTTGCGGATTTTGTGCAAAAAATGAATCAAAGATATGGTGAAGTCAATGCTCATATTGAGAGGTTGGAAACACTTATGTTGCAACTCACTCAAAATGTTAACAATTTTGTGGGAAGAGCACGTTAAAGAAGTACACCACCTAAGGCCCATGAGACAAGGAAAAATGAGGAAGAATGAGAACAAGAAGTTTCAAATTGAAAACTTGCTCAAAAGATGTCAAAAATCAAAGTTGAGCTACCAACTTTTAAAGGCGAGAATCCATGGGAGTGGCTCTTTAAGGCACTCCATTACTATGCATGCCACCAAACTCCATGTGATCGAAAAGTAGATGAAGTCATTGCACGGCTAGAGGAGAATGCACTAAGGTGGTATCATTGGTACGAGATTATTATGTACGAAAAACTGAATTGAAAAACCTTTCAAAATACTTTATTGGAGAGGTTTGGTCCAACTACGATGGTCAATCATAGTGTGACTCTTAAGCAATTGAAGCAAAGAGGATCCCTAGATGATTATCAAAGTGAATTCGAAAAGGTGTGTTCAATGCTTTCACACATGAACCAAGGCACCTTTTTGGCTCGTATGTGGGCGGTTTGAAAGACAAATTCCAGATTAAAGTATTAGCTTCAAATGTGCACACCACAAGTGAGGCTTACAAAGTTGTCAAATTGTATGAAGAAAAGCTCAAGCTTAGTGGGTTGATTCACAAAGGGAAGGGAAAGAAAGTTTTCATGTATGCTAAGTCATTTCCTAGAGAGGAGAAAAGATTGGGCTTCCAAAAGCCTAAGGTCGAGTATGTGACCCAAGTACAACTCGAAGAAAAGAGGTAAATGTTTCCGTTGTGAAGATCCATGGAACCCAAGCCATAAGTGCGAAGGTCTCAAAATTGTCTAAATCCTTGAGGAGGAGGAAGATGAACCAATTCATGAGAAAACATTAGAAGAAAGTGATGAAAAAAAATAAAGAATATCACGCTCTATCGGAAGTATCGGTACCTCATTCCATGAAGCTTGAAAGTAAGCTAAATGGACAAAATGTTCAAGTGCTTATAGACATGGGATCAACCCATAGCTTCATAAAAAAAGATGTGGCAAAGTTGTTGAACTTGAAGACCACTAAGCAAGCAAAGTTTCAAGTTGCCGTAGGGAATGGAGCGAGACTTGAGTGTCACCAAAAATGTAAAGACCAATGCTTGAATCTCCAAGAAAATGAGTTCTTAGTAGATCTCTATCTACTATCCATCAAAGGGACAGATTTAGTGTTGGGAATAGATCGGCTAAAAACTCTTGGCACGGTCACTTGGGATTTTCAAAATATGTGCATGGCTTTTAAAGATGGCCAACGTCACATCATACTCAAGGGTGAAAAAGCACCACTCAAACATGAGGTAAGTAAGGATGAGGTGAGTCTAAGAGTCCTCATGACTCTAATGTGCAATTGGGGAAGAACAATCTTTGATGAACAAAAAGAGGATACGGAAATTAAGGGTATTGTTACAAGTCTTCTTAACGATCATTCATCTCATCCAAATTATGAAATAAAAAGGAGATATCTTGTACTTTGGGCGAATAGTTGTTTTAAATGGAAGTATTACTATTAAAGAACTACTTGAAAAACAACCATGATTCACTAGAAACTGGACATATGGGAGTTTCGAAAACTTACCAACGTCTAAAGAGAAACTTCTATTGAAAGAGAATGAAAAAAGTGATTCGAAGCTATGTGGGGCAATGTCAAAAATGTAAAGAAAACAAATATGACCCTCATCTCATGGAATGGAAGTCATTTATGTAGTAGTTGACTGACTCTCAAAACATACACATTTCATGCCCTTACTTAAGAACTATTATACTACTAAACAAGTTGTCTAAAGTTTCCAAGACCATATAGGAAAATTACACAGTTTACCTAAAACAATAGTTTGTGATCGAGACTCAATCTTTCTAAGTGTCTTTTGAAAAAAATA